>NC_086318.1:282912995-282955495 GCF_036172605.1 Pelobates fuscus | reverse complement strand
ATCATTGATACACACCTCTCCATACGTTTAACATTTTTACATTCATCATATATTCCAGTGGCACGCTCTGGGCCCACCAGCATCTATCTTACCCATTGGATACCTTGGCCGGACCAGCTATTCTTCCAAGATATTTAGTGATGAGAGTAATACTCAAGGTTAATATCCACATGTGTTTGGTACACCATTTAGGAGACGAGCCCAGCAGGTTTACAGAAATGGCATACAGGGATAGGGTCTGGCCTTAGCTAACCTAAGTAGATTTACCGGTCCCGCAAGGCCAACTCCCCACCTCAACACGGAGGTTCAGCCACACAGCCAAAATCATAGTTAGCTGCCTCGCTCGCCCTTCTTTAGGGCTACAGTTAGGGCATCTCAAGTCACGGCCACACGTATTTGAATCTCTTATGGTCATCAAGAGGCCAACATCCCGCCACCACGTCAGTGGCCACTACTTCCCTCTGCCCAAACCATAGGTAGAGCCTCTTAACGCCGATTGGCATTAGCAGGTCCTCACCTGTCACTTGACTATAGTTAAGTTCTTCGCCTCGGCACTAGTTATCAGGCCAGTTCTCCGAAGGTCTCATTCTTCCTCCACACTCCCCTACCTAATTTAAATCATTATTCCTTTTTCAGAATGTCACAAGAATCAATTCCCATCGATTTTACCATAGGATGAAGTACCCATCACGCCATGATGGGAAGGACGTGAACCTAGTTCATAGCCTCATAAGATGTCCTTGAAAACCATGCTTATAATTACGGGAACATCTCAGTGGTACGTAAGACCCACGCCTGAACAAGAAGCTATCCATTCCACAGTTCGTGATAGCTTTTGGGATTTATAGAGACGTAATTTGCTCAGTGTATCCTCACAGGAGGGAAGAGCTTGATCTCTACATGCATAACGTGGTTGACGTAGGCGTTAAGTACGGGGGTCCTCTTGCTATGACTATCACAAGTCCGTGTCAGCCAAGGCAGCAACTCATCTGGCCCAATTTAAAATCGGAATCGACTGGTGCCAGATGGACACAGAACTATTCTGCCGACACTTTACCGGATTGAGGCCACCGTCCTGTGCCGCCTGTAGCTCAACATCCTACTCCACTGACTTTAGCCCTTTGCGAGGCAGACCTTTCCACTTCTCACCACTCCTTCACCCCACACACTAGACAGAAGCTGGGCAGACCCATTGCGTTTATGGGCAAGGTGCCGGTGTGCAATAACTTTAGCGCTGGTGCATGCAGCTTCAGCGCATGTCGGTTGTTGCACGTCTGCTCCATTTGCTTCAGAGTGCATACCAAGACTATGTGCCCGGCCCGACTGTCACCTAAAAAATTGACTGACCGAGGTCAACATACATATTGTGGCTTACTACCTACACTCCCACCCAGCAAGGCATTTGGTGTCTGGTTTCACAGGGTTTTCGCACAGGCCTCATCACCATCCCCACAGACACGCTCGAATGCCCTAACCTGCTCTCAGCTTTTAACATCCCTCTTACGGTGGACCACCTACTGTCCACAGAAACTAAAGCAGGCTTCATGATGGGCCCTTTCACTGTATCTCCTTTTTCATCTTGGCGAACCAACCCCATTGGCATGGCCGTGCACAAATACTCAAATAAAAAAAAGTTTAATTATTGACCTCTCTGTACCTCATTCTTCTACCGTCCCCAGCATAAACTCTCTCATTCCCGCTGAGGAGTTTTCTTTACATTATGCTAAAATCGATGACTCTGTGCAAGCCATTATCACAGCAGGCAGCAAGGCATGGTTGAGCAAGACCAACATCACCAACGCTTTCAAGCTCCTACCCATTCACCCCTCACTTTGGCACTTACACGGTGTTAAATGGCCGGACAGGTATTATTTTTCTACCCGGCTTACTTTTGGGTCAAGGAGCAGCCCTGAGCTGTTTGACATTTTTGCTAAAACGCTCTGTTGGCTGCTCCTAAACACAGTTAGGTGTCCATCTGTTATCCACTATTTGGATGATTTTTTTTTAGGTAGAACCGGGGTCACACACACCAAGTACACTACGGGTACCCCGGTCACCAAGTAAAACGCTTGGACCCACTACGAAGCTGGTTTTCTTGGGCATCATTTTGGATTCGGTATCCTTCCAAGCCAGCCTACCACCCGAGAAATTGACCCGCATTAGGGACGAAATTGGTCTGTTCTGAGGAGTGATACATGCACCAGAAAGGCACTCCAGTGGGGGGCGGAGCCAGCGCCTGTACGAGCCGGACGCACACTGCAATCGCTCCGTGCATCGCGCTCGTAAAACGGCGAAATTTGCGGTCCCATACCATACACTACCACCCCAAAAGGCACCGGATCAACTGCTGAAGCCATGGGGAAGAAAGCTAAAAAACAGCGAGCGGACCCGGGCTCGGGCAACCGCGATATTGGTGATTTCCTCCGCACACCCTCGAGGACTGACACTGCCAAGATGGCGCCGGCTGAGGCCTACACACCAACGTCGTCTGATGATGACAGTGCTGCTGCAGATATTCTACCTCCCTCCCGACCACGCTCAGGTCCACAAACCGCTACCATGCTAGCAGAGTCTGCACCATCGACCAAAGCAGACATCAGAGCACTAATGGCGGAAATCAAAGCAATGTTTAATGCTGACATGGCCCCGATCAGAGAAGCCGTCACAAAGCTGACTGATAAGGTACAAGCACTGGAGGAGGGAATGGAGGGCACTAAACTGGCGCAATCAGCCACTGACGCAGCTATAGCCGCGCTCCAAAAACAATGCGCAGACCAACAAGCGCAAATAGCCTCCATGGAGGACAGAGCCAGAGCCCGCAACATAAGAATCCGGGGGGCCCCGGAGTCGATTGCAGGGGCGGAACTCCCCCACTACTGCCGGAGGCTGTTCACCTCGCTGCTCATGCCCAAACAGGCAAAGCAGGTGGTGGTGGACTCCTGTTTCCGCCTCAATAAGGCCAACAACGCTGCTCCAGAAGCACCCAGAGACATCCTGCTGAAGCTCACCCGAGACTCCGACCGCGGAGCGATCATGGGGGCGATAAGAGGCTCCACCACAGTATCGTTTGAGGGGGCACAACTAACTTTCTTCCGAGATTTCTCAAGGCACACACTTACCTGGAGGAGGTCCCTCAAGCAAGTCACCCAGGCCCTTCAGGAACATTCTATCCCCTACAGATGGGGCCCACGCCGCATTATAGTGGATAAAGCAGGCAAGATGCACGCACTGTCATGCCTCACAGAAGCACCCTCTTTCCTCCAACGCCTGGGCATTCCAGCGGAGAAAGCACTGCAAGCAGAGCGACCAACATGGACAGTAGCTGAAATCACCCCCTTTGTTCCAGGAAAGGGGAGACGCGAGAGGGATTCTTCACCCACCTGAGAGAGGACTTTCAGACACCCATGTTGACTGTTCACAATGTTGGTGGACCGTTAGTCTACCTAACACCTATACTGCAGAATTATCCCCCCCCTTATCCCCCCCCCCAAGTTCTACACTGGCTCCGTAAGTTGACGGTCTAGCCCTGTAATACGACACACTCCCCCCCCCCCCACACAACGAGCGATGGCCTGCTGTTTTTACCATTTTAAGCTAAGCACACCATGCTCGTGCGAGCCACTCCTCAGACCTTCCACCCTAGCGTCTGTATACCGAGCACGAACCCACAACAAAGGAAGGCTATCAGGCTAAAACATATACCACACTGACGGCCTCAGTGAAGCTGATTTTTCACAGCCATATCACGACCAGACCTAAGAGGCACTACGAGATCTAAGGCCAGTCGCCTCTATAATCATAGCATGCCATGCACACCCTGCCCACAATAGAGAATCCCAATTACTAATACTTAAAAAAGAGTGGACTACAAAAATGAGACCTAACGAATCGAAATTGTACCATGTTTAACTGTCATATTTTGAAATGTTTCATATGCCATGTTACCATTAAGCGATCACTCGCATAAAATAAAGAATTAAAAAAAAAAAAAGAAAGGCACTCCAGTCCTTATTGGGGTCCCTTAACTTCGTGATGCGGATCATTCTGCAGGGCAGATCAGCGTCTCTAGGCTACTGTGTTTACTCCATGGGGTGCTCGACTCCTGCCCAATTACTTTGGATGGTCCCGCCATTGCTGATCTGCACATGTGGTATAACTTCTTGGCTGAATGGAATAGAGTCTCTCTGTTCATACCTCCACTATCCGAGCTTTCACCTACTATTTACACAGACGCAGCAGCACACACCGGGTTTGCTGCCATTTTTGGCAACCACTGGTTTAGGGATAACTGGCCCACGGAGGCAGATGCCTTGCCGGCCTTTAGAGAAACATCTTCATTATTAGAGATTTACCCCATAGTGGCGGCCGCCCATACATGGGGTCATCTCTGGACCGGCAAGGCAGTAAAATGCTACTCAGACAATTCAGCAGCCTGCAAAATTATCAACAAGGGGCGGTCCTCCTCTCTTACCATTATGAGGCTGGTACGCAAGCTGACTTGGCTGACAGCAACTGCTCAGTTTCACCTAGTCTGCATTCACATTCCTGGTATCCGTAACACAGCTGCTGACGCTCTTTCCCATTCTCATTTTCAGGTATTCTTCCAGGCACTCCCCACGGCCCACCACCTACCATCCAGGATACCACCTTTTCACGAGCTAATCATGGACAAACTAGGCTACTACTTTTAGTAGTATGTGTGGAACTGCACTCACTCCCATAACTAAGCTACTACGTCACGCTCAGGCACTCATGCACCACACACTCTCACCCAACACCACTACCACTTACACTAGGGCACTGGCCACTTCCATTAAGTTCACTGCAGAGTTTCTCTTGCAAGGAGACTTCTCCATTAAAACCATGGTGGCTTTTGCCTCCTTCTGTCACCTACACCTCAAATTATCCCCTAATACCATTAAGCTTTACCTCATAGGGGTACAACACCACATCCTCACTAACTTTCCTAATCATGTACCTTTCTTAGCACCATACCCTATTAAGAACATCCTTAAAGGTATTCACAATGTTACAGTTCCCCTTGTTACTACCAGATTGCCAATAGATGGTCCTATTTTCAGACTACTTAGTGACCTACTGGACAAATCCCTGTTTGACTATCACACTAGCCTGGTTATAAAGGCAGCTATCTTTATTGCTTTCTATAGCTTCCTTAGACCTAGGGAGTTCAGTCGTATGCCAGGTAGATATAACATCAAGCCTTAAACTAACTCATCTAAAGAAAGTCGATGACCACTATGTACCATTACCTTCCACAAAGACTAACCACACCAATCATCCCACTATCATTCCTCTCTTTACTACCGAGAATGCCTGGTGTCCAGTCAAAGTGCTTGACATTTTTCTTGTATCTCACCATGCACACTCACTGGACACTCCGCTATTACTACTCCAAGGGCACCCACTCACCACAGCTAAATTCACATCTCACGTCAGGACTCTACTGTCAAGGTTGGGCTACAACCCGGCTTCCTTCTCCGGTCACTCCTATCTAATAGGTGCAGCATCTTCCGCATCAAGCTCAAACACACCAGTCCACATCATTAAGAGACTGGGCAGCTGGAAACAATACTTGCATACCATGACCGGAGAGGGAGCTTCGACAAGCTTTTAGAAGTCTAGCTTTGTAACTTGCAACTATCCTTGAATCATCATTTTTGCCCTCTTTTTATTACAGGCCTACTCTTACGTTGGTTTCGGCACACCTCAACCAACTTTGCATCTTCTGAAATATTCCATAACCTATTGGAAATTCCGAGCACTAGTTAAAAGGCCATTAGGCCTGAATTTGTGGGATGGGGTTATGGCCCCTACTTAAACTCCTAGCCCCTACTCACCTCTGCCGTTCCAGCTGATTGACCCCACCCACCTACACCCATCTACATATTACATTTCACCTTTTCACCTCTTTTTTTTTACAGGCCTACTCGTACGTTGGTTTCGGCACACCTCAACCAACTTTGCATCTTCTGAAACATTCCATAACCTATTAGAAATTCTGAGTTCAAATATATATATATATATATATATATATATATATATATATATATATATAAATATATATTGTGTGTGTGTGTGTGTGTGTGTGTGTGAAATATTCTGGACATCTTTCATTGGTGGGGATTTTGCCACCCATGCTGGAAGCACAAAGCATATGAACTGCTCTTTGGACCAAGATATATTTTTGAGGCAGGGATTGTACCACCCGATTTTTTTTTTTTAAATGTATTTTGTTTTTTTAGGTGTGGTTAAAGGACCACTATAGGCACCCAGACCACTTTAGCTTAATGAAGTGGTCTGGGTGCCAGGTCCATCTAGGGCTAACCCTGCCTGCTGTAAACATAGCAGTTTTATAGAAACTGCTATGTTTACATTAGGGTTAATCCAGCCATTGACCGCCGCTAGAGGAGCTTCCACGCTTCTCACAGTGATTTTCACAGTGAGAAGACGCCAGCGTCCATAGGAAAGCATTGAGAAATGCTTTCCTGTGGACTGACTGAATGGGCGCGCAGCCAGCCGATGACGTCGGAAGAGGAAGGAGAGTCCCCGGCGCTGGAGAAAGGTAAGAATTTAACCCCTTCCTCCCCCTTTAGCCCGGCGTGGTGCCAGGAGGCCCCCGAAGACACTCTTACTTTAGGTTTGAACCCAAAAGTTGCCTTCAAAAATGGCCAGTTTATTTGTTTAAATGCTTGTAAAAAGGCAAATTGAAAAGCAGTGATTACAAACCATTGTAGCAAGCAGAATTTGTATAGCATTGTTCTGTAGTGCAGCTGGTTGCAAATTGATATTATGTTTTTGTGTACATTCAGTAATTTTATACTGTTGTCAGAATGGATTTTATGTAAACATTTTATAAATTTACACCATTTAAAGGGTCACTGTAGTCACCAAAACAACTTTTTTTTTTTTAACAACCTGTTAACTTAATGAAGCAGTTTTTGTGTATAAATTATGCCCCTGCAGTCTCACTGCTGAATTCTCTGCCATTTGGGAGTTTAATCACTTTGTTTATGCAGCCCTAGTCACACCACCCTGCATGTGACTTACCCAGCCTTCCTAAACACTTCCTGAAAAAAAAATACCTAATGTTTAAACAGAATTTGTAATAAAGGAAGTGTAATTTAGAATTTATTATCCCCTGCTCTGCTAATATCTTGCTAGATCCTACAGTAGCCTCATGTGTGTATTTAAAGTTCTTTTAAAGTAAATTACATATGATTGAAACTTTAAGCTATTTTGTTTCATGCAGGCTGTCAGTCAGAGCCAGGGGATGTGTGGCTAGGGCTGCATAAACAGAAACACAACTGATTTATCTCCTAAATGGCAGATAACTTCAGAGGCTTGATCTAATCTATAAACCCTAACTCCTTCATTACCTTCATTAAGCTAAAGTTGTTTTGGTGACTATAGTGTCCCTTTAAATGCGGAGGAATGGCATATTATCTGGGAATTCATCTACAGCATTTTCAGAAGTATTAATTAACTTTTTATTTAGGGTTTTTTCCAGTCTTTTTAAATTAATGCAAACTGAAATCTTCATTTAATTATCATTATTAATTGCTACCTTTTCATTGTTCTGTAGTAAATTTATATGTAGTTATTAGCATAGTTAATGATGGAAATTTAATGACATTCAGGAATGTCTGTTTCCTTATTTCAATAAAAAGAAATGTAACCCATGAATCTGTGTTCCTTGTAAAATAACTGAAAAGCAGTTATGTTTAAGGCTGTGTAGCCGTGACCAAAAAAAATGCTCTAAATCCAGTTGCATTACTCTGAAAATCTGTCTAGATGAAAGAGGCAATTTATTTTGATGTTGCTCAGCAAGCCACACCACACAATGGCCGCTGAATCTATTCATCTCTGCTGTGAGCTAATGATTTGTCAGCAGAACAGATGCTCTTACACCTAATAATGTTCTGATTACTGGTACTGGCTTATATGCAGTAAGACAGCTTATTTTGCTTGGTTATGAGAACTGTATTTATATATAAAAAAAAATGAAAATTATTATCGTCAAAATTAATTAATTCATAATTGTGTGAATTTGCAAAATGTTTTAAACTTGAAACAAACACTGGGGAAACAGCACATGCACACCTAGAATGACTGCTTCTTTGGTGTTAAAAACATGCTAGAGGAGCTAGGTTTGATAATGACCTGGTTGGGTAGAGATCCAGTGCTCAGTCCAAGTAACCTGAAGCACTATAACATATAAATAAACAGTACTGTGAATAAAAAAACAAAAACCATGCTAGTATTTGCATGCTATCAGTTCTAGCATGACAGGAGTAGGGGTAAAATGTTACATATACCACTTTTAAGATAGGTATTTTAATAAATGACAAAACATGTGTACATTTGCTGTAAAGTTGTTGCTATTGGGCAAATATTTAATTTGCATTTTAATAATCTAGTTATGATGCAACCTCAACAATAGGACAATTCGAACAATACCATATAATGGGTTGTTAAAATATACTTAACATTTGTTATTGAGAAGCCTGAATATCACCGCTTAAAGCTGCACTTTCATGCTGAACTTATCTTTCCCCAATTTCTCTTATTTTCCTTTCTCGGGATCTGTTCGTCTTTTCTTCCTATCTGCTCTAGTTTTCTTTAATATTTCTTTTAATTTAATTTCTTTAAATATAAGACAAAATAGGGACTATTGTCTTATGTATATTTCCTAGCTTGCCCAACTTTGACCCAGGCTAGGAGCTAAGTCCGCTCCATTTCTTTTGGTATACCCACAGTATTGGGGAGCTATTTGCTGAAAGACCAAAATTGGTCTTTCAGCCAAAATTACTAATACTATTTTAAGATTACTATACTGCGAGTAGGGACATGTCTATTAAACAGTGAGCAGTAAAGACCCCCCCACACACACACTACTCTAATAAAGTGCCCCTTAGTATGGCACTTATAAAAAATAATTAACCCCTTAAGGACGTGCGTTTGGACCGCTGACGGTCCTGAACCGTCATAACGGTTTTGAGCAACTTACCTGATCGCCGTCGGTCCCACGGCGGCGATCAGCTCTCCTCCCGGTCCAGGGGGACTGCCTGTCTGCCCGGGCAGTCCCCCCTCGGCAGATCAGGACCCCACGGCCATGTGATCACTCGATCACATGACCGCAATAGGGGTCCATGTGTTTGCCTGCAGGGGGACTGTCTGTGCTGACAGGCAGTCTCCCTGCAAGTAAAAAATCATAAAATAAAGTGTAAAAAAAAAAAAGAAATCAGTGTAAAAAAAAAAATATGTGTATATATCTATATATACCTATATATAATATATGTATATATATAATGTCACACTAAGTGTATTTTTATATTTATATATACGTATATTAATATAAAAATACACTTATATTTAAATTACACACGAATATATACAATATATATAATAACTATATATGGTATATATATATTATTATAAAATACAAATAATATGTTAATAAAAATAAATAACAAAAAATAAAAATAATTTTTAATAATTAAAAAAAAATTATATATATATATTCAATTTTATTCTAACAGTATTTTGATATTGATATATATATATATTTATATCAAAATACACTTAGAATGTAATGATATATATATATCTATGTATAAATAAATAAATAAAAATAATACGAAATATACATATGTCCACATACAAAATTACATTCATAATTTCATAAATATACACGTAGACGTCAAATATATAAATATGTATATATATTAAAATTCTACGTGCATATTTATGTAATATTTTTACCTAATTAAGTAATTTTAATGATTGCAATTTGAGGGACCTGCCTGCCAACCCAGGCCAAAAGTCCAGATAATTTAATTTGCTAGCACTGTGCTTAACCCTGTAACTTTCTATGACACCCTAAATCCTGTACATGGGGGTACTGTTTTACTCGGGAGACTTCGCTGAACACAAATATTAGTGTTTCAAAACAGTAAAACATATCACAGCGATGATATTGTCAGTGAAAGTGAAGTTTTTTGCATTTTTCACACACAAACAGCTCTTTCACTGAGGATATTATTGCTGTGATATATTTTACTGTTCTGATACACTAATATTTGTGTTCAGCGAAGTCTCCTGAGTATAACAGTACCCCACATGTAGAGGTTTTATAGTGTTTGTGAAAGTTACAGGGTCAAATATAAGGCTTGATTTTACTTTTTTTTTTTTTTATTGAAATTTGTCAGATTGGTTAGGTTGCCTTTGAGAGCGTATGGTAGCCAAGGAATGAGAATTAGCCCCATGATGGCATACCATTTGCAAAAGAAGACAACCCAAGGTATTGCAAATGGGGTATGTTCAGCCTTTTTTAGTAGCCACTTAGTCACAAACACCGGCCAAAGTTAGCGTTTTTTGCATTTTTAACACACAAACAAATATAAATGCTAACTTTGGCCAGTGTTTGTGACTAGGTGGCTACTAAAAAAGACTGGGCATACCCCATTTTAAATACCCTGGGTTGTCTACTTTAAAAAATATGTACATGTTAGGTGTGTTTCGGGGATTTATGACAGATAACGGTGTAACAATGTCACTATTGATACATTTAAAATATATATATATTGAAACAGCAATTTCCTACTTGTATTTATAGGCCTATAACTTGCAAAAAAAAGCAATAAAGCATGTAAACACTGGGTGTTTTTATACTCGGGACAAAATTTTGAATCTATTTAGCATTTTTTTTCATTAGCTTTTGTAGATAAGTAAAAGATTTTTCAAGTAAAAGTCCAAAAACATGTTTTTTTTTTTATTTTTCACCATATTTTATTATTTTTTTTAAATACAATATATGACATAATATAAATACTGGTATGTAAAGAAAGCCCTTCTTGTCGTGAAAAAAACAATATATAACTTGTATGGGAACCGTAAATGAGAGAGCGGAAAATTACAGCTAAACACAAACACCACAAACGTTTTAAAACTGCTCTGGTCCTTAACGTACAAACATCGCAAAAACAGGCCGGTCCTGAAGGGGTTAATGGGGGAGAGGGGGAATGCACGGCAGTTGGGGGCCCTAAGATACAATGGGGGGGGGGCTGGCTGCTCACTGTTTAGTAGACATGCCTCTACTCACAGTATAGCAAGTAGGGGCAGATTAATTACCAATACTACGTAATCTTTACTTAGTATTGGTAAATTTGGCTGAAAGACCAATTTTGGTCTTTCAGCCTTTTAGTAGATAGCTCCCTAATACCGTGGGCATTAGGGAGCTATCTACTCACAGCATGAATAGAATTGATATTTCATTCATCCGAATGAAGTTTCCAATCCGAACAAAAGTCCAGAATTGCATCCTAACACAAATTAACTGTTCTCATTCTGTTAGGACGAAATTCGGTAATTTTGCCGCCGTTCGAATGCCGAATGAAACAGCACGAGAACACAGGAGAGGTGAGGATTGTGAGAAATTGCTTTGTCCACAGGAAATGGAGTGGACTTAGCTCCTCCCCTGTGTCAAAGCTGGGCAAACGTAGGAAAAATACTTAAGACAAAATAGTCCCTACTTTGTCTTATATTTTAACCCCTTAACACCGCAGCCAAATGTACAAGTTGTGAACGAAACAAAATGTAAACAAAACCTGGCATTTGCGCTATATGTCTGTCCAACCGTAATTCACCTCTTTCATATTAAATGCACCCCCCCTTGTTATATATCATTTTATTCAGGGGAAACAGGGCTTTCATTTAATATCACATATTTAGCTATGAAACATAATTTAATATGAAAAAAATGGGAGAAAATAAGATTTTTTTGATTTTTTTTAGTTCTACATGACATTTTAACTGTCAATGTCATAATACTGTTTGCTTTTACTGCAATAAAATACACATATTTGTATTCAGCAAAGTCTCACGTGTAAAACAGTACCCCCTATGTACAGGTTTTATGGTGTTTTGGGAAGTTACAGGGTCAAATATAGCGTGTTACATTTGAAATTAAAATTCGCCAGATTGGTTACGCTGCCTTTGAGACTGTATAGTAGCCCAGGAAATAAATTTACACCCATAATGGCATACCATTTGCAATAGTAGACGACCCAAGGTATTGCAAATGGGGTATGTCCAGTCTTTTTTAGTAGCCATTTGGTCACAAACACTGGCCAAAGTTAGCGTTAGTATTTGTTTGTGTGTGAAAAATGCAAAAAACGCCAATTTTGGCCAGTGTTTGTGACTAAGTGGCTACTAAAAAAGACTGGACATACCCCATTTGCAATACCTTTGGTTGTCTACTATTGCAAATAGTATGCCATCATAGGGGTAATTTTCATTCTTGGGCTACCATAGGGTCATAAAGGCAACGTAAGCAATCTGGCGAATTTTAAAGTGAAAAAAATGAAACACAAGGCCTATATTTGACGCTGTAATTTTTGAAAACACCATAAAACCTGTACATGAGGGGTACTGTTGTACTCGGGAGACTTCGCTGAACACAAATATTTGTGTTTCAAAACAGTAAAAAGTATTGCAGCAATAATATCGTCCGTGTAAGTGCTGTTTGTGCGTAAAAAACGTCACTTTTACTGGCGATATCATCGTTGTAATACATTTTACTGTTTTGAAACACTAATATTTGTGTTCAGCGAAGTCTCCCGAGTAAAACAGTACCCCCATGTACAGGTTTTATGGTGTCTTGGAAAGTTATAGGGTTAAATATAGTGCTAGCAAATTAAATTCCCTTTACTTTCGGCATGGGTTGTCAGGCAGGTCCCGCTAATTGTAATTAATTAGGATACCTAATTATGTAAAATTATTACATAAATATATGTGTAGAATTAATATATGTATATATATATACATATGTGTATATATATTTGTGTAAGGGGCAAAGTACTTGTATAAGAAGTGAGACTTCAGTAGTAACGGGAATAGTATAAAAGAGCAAGTCGGTTGTGGTGTGCCGATACCGACGATACGGTAGGCCTGTAAATAAAGAGGGCCCACCAAGTAGTATGAGAGTAAAGAAAATGGAAAGAAATGAAAGAGAAAAGTGTTGAAATGAGGAGTGGGTGGGAGGGGCATTCAGACGCTGACCTTGATCGGTAAGGAGTCAGGTAAGAGGTGTAGCTTATATAGGGGGTTAAGTTAACTTAAGCCCCTCCCACAAATACAGGCCAAACGGCCTTAATACTTGTGTAAGGGGCAAAGTACTTGTATAAGAAGTGAGACTTCAGTAGTAACGGGAATAGTATAAAAGAGCAAGTCGGTTGTGGTGTGCCGATACCGACGATACGGTAGGCCTGTAAATAAAGAGGGCAAAAAGTGAATAACAAAATATTTATTACAGTCAACAATATATACAATTTATCCAGATACGGCTTTAAAAGCATTTCTTAATTCTTGTGTTGGCTTGGGTATATATGTAGTATAGGCGGATGATTTCCAACGTCCCAATGCCTTGATGACGTGTACTGGTACGTTAGCGCTGGATGCGGTGGAGGCTGCTCCTATGCGAAACGAGTGACCAGAGTAGTGGGAAGGCTTGAGACCCAGCATTGTTAGCAGGGATCGTATATATCTCATGAATGCCGTGGTGGTGAGTACTGTGTGTTGCAGTTGGAATAACGGTTGTGATGGTAGTGCTGTGGTGTTAAGAAGATAGGAGTCTAAGGCTGCTACTGGACACCATTTGTTTAGGGTAGGGTAATATGTGATCTCTACTGGGTGCGCATGTTGGCTTGTCTTTGATTGGGGTAAAGAGAGTATGTAGTGGTCGCCATGTTTTAGTAGGTGTTTGTGTAGCAGGCACCTATCCTTTTGATTAGTTGTGACGGTGGTGAACTCCCTTGACCTGAGGAACCCGTAGAAGGCTGTATACATGGCTGTTTTGATGACTGTGTTTGCGGTAGCGTGGAAAGGTCTGGAATCTAATAGGTCGGATAATGACTGAAAAAGTTTATTGTCTATAGGTAAGCGTTGTGGTGGTCGTGGAGGTACGGATTTCTGGATACCTCTGAGTATATTTTTTACCTGGTATGATGACATGAAGCTATGTGTGTTAGGTTTTATGGTTAGCATGTGGTGTTGTATGCCGGTAAGATATAATTTAATTGTGTTATATGATAAGTGTAATTTGAGGTGGCAAAAGGAAGCGAAAGCTATGATGGATGTCATGACGAATGGTTGTGCTATGTTGTGATCTGCGAGAAATCTATTATATAGTGTGAAGGCTCTGTTGTATGTAGCTTGAGTGTTGTGTGATAGTGCTAATGTGGCTAGATCCCTGCTATGTTCCATTATAATGTCTAGTCCATGATTAGTTGTGAGAACGGGGGTGCTACTGTGGCTGCTTGAGCTGCTGACGGGTGTGCTTGTCGAAAGTCCTGAAATTTAAAACGAGACAGGCTGTCAGCTGCTACATTACTAATACCCGGCACATGAAAGCAAACCAAGTAGAAGTTATGACATGCTGCCAACCACGTGAGTCTTCTAAGAAACCTCATGATTGTAAGGGATGATGAACGGCCTTTGTTTATTATGTGACATGTGGCTTGATTATCTGAGTGGCAGCGAACGGACAAGCCTGACCATTGATGTCCCCATGCCACAGCAGCTGCTACAATAGGGTAGATTTCAAAGAGGGCTGAGGTTGTGAAAAAGCCTTCTACGTCACGGACTTCTTCTGGCCATGCGCCCCAAAGCCATTTGGTACCGAAGATGGCTGAAAAACCCTTGTTGGATGCTGCGTCTGACCATATGGTTGGTGACGTCTCTGATAGTGCGGGGAGGAACAGACTTTTACCGTTCCAGCTGGTCAAGAACCTCCTCCACATTTGTAGGTCTGCTGTGGCTTGTAGGTCCATGGACAGTCTGTGGTTCTCGTGTTGAAAGTGGGGAAAAAGACAAAGCAGTCTGGATATGAAGGCCCTTCCTTGAGGGATGATGCGCATGGCGAAGTTTAATGAACCTATAAGGGACTGGAGTTCCTTGCGGTTGCATGTACCCAGGAAAATGTAGTGGTTGATGCTATTGATAATGTTGTCAATTTTCTCGTGTGGTAAGCTTGCTTGCATGGATGCGGAATCCAGTTGTATACCCAGAAATGTTATGATGGTGTCAGGACCTTCGGTTTTCTTGAGGTATACTGGGACACCCAAGTGGTTAAATAGATTAAGGGCTTCTTTTAGGCTGCTGGGCGGAAGTGAGTTCCCTGCTATCATCAGGAAATCGTCGAGGTAATGGATGACCATGGGGCATCTTGAAATGTTCAGTAGTAACCAGCAAAGTGTTTCAGCAAAATTGTCAAAAATCTTTGGGCTGCTTTTTGACCCAAAGGTTAAGCGGGAGAAGAAATAGTATTTGTCTGCCCATTTTATACCATGTAGGTGCCAGAGTGTAGGGTGGATTGGTAGCAGTTTGAAGGCATTCGTAATGTCTGTTTTACTTAACCAAGCTCCAACCCCAGTTTGTGTGATGGCTGTAATGGCGTGATCAATGGTGGCGTATTGAAGGGAAAATTCTTCAGAGGGAATGAGGGAGTTGAGACTTGGGGTAGGGGAGGTATGAGGGGCTGAAAGATCAATAATGAGTCTTTGCTTGAGGGAAGTTTTACCCGTGACAATTCCGATGGGGTTTGTACGCCATGATGTAAATGGTGGGGTTATGAATGGACCGAACACGAACCCTTCTGCCAATTCTTGGGCTATTAGGGTATCTACTGCTGTTGGGTTCTGGTTTGCCGACTGTAAATTGGGGCATTCTAGTTGGCCAGTGGGCATGTGTATGATGCCTGTGTGGAACCCTTCGTTGAATCCTGTGACAAGAAAATCTACCAGGTGTCTGGATGGGTGATTGGCTAGTAGTGCTGCTAGAACATCAATGTTAACAGTCGTTAGGTATGGTTTAGGGTACATTTTATTAGGGCACATGGATTTGGCATGTGCCCTGAAACATTGAGAACAAATGTGCAACAATCTACATGCACTGAAACTACATGTGCCACCGTTAAAGTTATTGCAAATTTGTGATTTGCCGAAGAAAATGATAGGACGGCCCAGCTTGTCTCTGGCGTTCCTTCATGTTCTACCGGCGTAGCTAGTGTTGGGAGCTTGGCTGTGGTCGTCTGCAGTGCTGGAACAAAAATTTGTGGTGTGTGTAGTAGAAGAACATGATACACAAGCCGGTGTCTTGAGCCCTGCGAAGTGTCTGCAGAAGATTTCTGTGTCTAGCCTGCTCCAATTGATACGGGTACCATACTGGGAAAGAGCGCCGGCCACTTTGGTGGAAAATGACCTGTGATAATCGTAAAAGGCCGACCCGCCATATTTGTTACCAAGGTCCACCAGCTTGTGCATGTAACGGTCGAATTCCTCTCTTCTATTAGGGTACACTTCACACATAACATCTCTGAAAATACCAAAGGCTAAGACAAATTCCGGGATGGTCAGTTTACGGTTCAACCTGGAGTCTTTAGATCTGACCACCACCGATACCTCATCATACATGTAGGTTTTGTTTTCTACCACATCCTGGGAGGCAATTAGTAAGGATGCTAAGTTGACATCTTTGCCCTCCAGGATGTCTTTCTTGATGTGGGCTGGGATAGTGTGTGCGGGATCAACGTCATGGGTATCTGAAGAGTTACCGTTTCCCGTAGCCTGTGGTTCGACTGGTGTCGTTTGAGCGGTGTCGGGAAGGCCTGCCTTGGTAAGGGCTGTGGTCACCGCCTCGAGGTTAGCCAGTCTGTCGTTGACCTTGCCCAGGGAGCTCATGAGTGAGGCCAGCATAGCCTGGATGTCTCCCGATCTGGTGGTGCTGGGGCCTTCCCCTGCTTCCATGTTGTTTGTTGTCGTGCTAAGGAGTCGAAATAATTCCGCTTTCCTTGCCGTAGCAGGGTAGGGAATTTGCCGTCTCCTTAACTCGGTGGTAATGCGTGGTATTGTCCAGGATCTGATTGACGCTGGACTGGTCATATCTCCCCTGTGAGAAGGTGTCTCGCCCCTAGCTGGGGTACTAGGGAGCGATAGCTCTTCCCCACTGGCATGAGACATGTTTAACTAAAATAAAAGGTGAAATTATTATTTGAACCGGGTGATTTAGTACTGGCTTGCTAGCTATGCCGTAAGGCGAAAAGATTATTTCTAAGTTGGTGGCTGGTGAGGCCCTGCTAGTGCCAAGTGGCTTGAGAGGCTCTATCTATGCGTTGGCGCGATGGAGGTTTTTTATATGGCCACTGATCGTGGTGGCCGATTGATGGCCTCTCGTGAATTTATTCAGAAAAAGGGGGAAGGGAGTGACTGGTGAGGCCCTCTCTATGAAACATGCGAGGCGACTAGCTCACGTGTGGCTCGAGGGGTGTATGCCTCCGAGTATGAGGCGGGGTGTTGGCCTCGCGGGACCGCTAATCCGAAGCATAATGCCAAGAGGGAGATATTAACGTTATTGGCCCCTATGACCCTAACTGCCAGTACTTTATCTATTATTGGGGTAGTATTTTGGATATACTGTGAGCAGGTGTACGTACCTGGTGGTATAATTAAGATTTCTAGACAATCCGTTTTAGGTGGCAGTAGATACCTGCAACTAAATAGATGGAGACCGTATGAAAATAAATACAATGCATGAACCCTTCTTATTAATGTTTATCTAATTTGTCCCAGGGAGATCCGTGGGGGTTGTGTTTTGTAGGGTGCCTGTCTTTACTTAATGATGGTATATATATATATATATATGAGAGAGTTCATAACTTTATCTTCGTTAAGTGTTTTTTTTTTTTTTTTTTTTTTTTATTATTGCACAGACCTATAATATGCCGATGCGTGTATGCGGGAAAAGTTATATGATATTATATTTGTACGCATGGATAATCATATGCCGTGTGAAACCAATAATCAAAGTGTATGATTCTGGCCTGTGATGTAACATACATGGTGCGGTTGGAGTATGCCTGTATGACATAATTAATGGTATGATGATCAATCGTGTCATAGCCCGTATGTGGTGTAAGAGAGAATGTTCCTGACGTATTTAAAATCAGCTTAGTGTCAGGATTTGTATGTGAAAATATGAGTAATATGTATAATTCCTTTATATGATTTGTATGTGGCACCCTGCTGTTATGAAAAATAACCTGTAGGTGGTGCTGTGGTTATGTGCAGAATGTATGTGTAAAGTAACTTCATGGAAGCAGATGTAGTACATACTTGGGACGAAACTCATGTAAGTAGGTGCATGGCATATATGAATATGTTGTGGGATACATTTATATTTGAGGTGTATGTATTGGGAACAATGTAACATCACGTGGCCGGCGAGATTGGCGTAAAGCACCATGTGTTATGGTAATTTGTGCCCGTAATTGCGTGGTCCGGCGTGAGATTCTGTAACTGAAAAGGGGGCATGTGATTGGGCGCTTTGTTGTAGAAGCCTTATGGGGAATGTAGTTCCGGCGTGGAAGTAATTCCGGCCGGTGTGACCGAGGCATGGTATACTATTTAACCAGGTATGTGAGAAAATGACAATATTTATGTGCTGAGTTAGGTATAAAACAGTTATGCTTTAACCTGGTCAGTGACCGGAAAATCTATCGTTGAGGATAATAACAGTAGAATTAGACATGTGTATGACTTTGCCGATATGGCTTGCCTAACTCTTAAATATATGAATGTACATGGATTTAACCTGGCGTTTGATACTGCCCGATCGGGCAACAGATTTTGCCAGGACGAGGGTAGTTATATGTGACTGCCCGTGGGACACCTAGGTGCCGTGGTGGCAGATGTAGCTTTAACCGATATGTGGCAACAGTTACTTAGTACACCAGTGTATGCTGTGAGCCCGAAATGGAACAGATGTGTGAGGGCAGGTATGCTGCAGTAGTTATTTGTTGAAGGACGCATTTATTAACAGTTTGTATGCCCGGACCGGGGATGTGGTCGTAAAATATTTCCCGCCCTAAAGTGTGGACCTGGCCCGTTACCGACGCCGTGGGACTGTAGCCTGGCGGAACGGGTAGGTCAACTTACGGTATGCGAGTGCCTGGGATGTAATCTGCGGCGATGAACAGGAGATTTAGAAGCTGGTCGGACGGAAACCTGTTGCTGGGTTCCAGGACACAGTTTCAGCGTGGAAGACCTCGTGGGAACACAGAAGAAATCCAAAATGGCGACTGGATGAACCGGAAGTGCATTCAGACGCTGACCTTGATCGGTAAGGAGTCGGGTAAGAGGTGTAGCTTATATAGGGGGTTAAGTTAACTTAAGCCCCTCCCACAAATACAGGCCAAACGGCCTTAATACATATAATTTTTTTTATATTTTTATTTATATATAGGTATATATAGTGATATATACGTATATATTTATGTATATAGGTATATATATTATTTCGTTATAAGTGTATTTTGATATAAATATATATATATATATATATTAATATCACAATACAGTTAGAACGAAATAAAACACATCTATATATTTTTTAATATTTTATTTTTAATTATTTTTGTATTTTATTTTTTTACGTATTTACATATTTAATTTTTTTTATATTATTTATAAATATATATAACAATAATTATATATATATTTAATCAGTATCAGTCTACGTGTAATTTGATATTTATATATATATATATATATATATATATATATATAATTGCAAGAATGGGGGTCAAGGGCTGCGCTTGAACAAAAGAAGTAAAAAGTGTATAAAAATATATATAGATAAAATAAGCAATAATAATAAAATCAAGTAAAGTTCATCCGGATGTATAGAAAAATAAATATAAATGAAATTGAAACAGTCTCACTGGTGTGTAATGATACGGTAATAATCCTCAAGTGTTGCTCCGTCCGTATGGTAGGTAGTCCAAATATGTGAAAATAAAAGAGAAAAGAAAAAGCTGCCAATGGTGAAATATTGTATGTCCAGATGTGGTATATATTCAAAGGAAATGTATTTCACTCACATTTGTTGGAGCTTTAGCCAGCTCTAGGAGAAAAGACACTTAGTGGTTTGATCCCCACTATCGGATGTACTTAGATGGTTGGTCCGTCTATCCGGCTTGGGATTCCTGTAGTGTAGGCTAGGACCTACTCAGATATGCGTTGTTCTTTAATGCTGGGGAGATAAGTCCGCCTTTCCGGTATTGGATGGTAGATGTCCACGGAATATATATAAAACGGCAAATAGTGCTCTCAGTGTGAACAACAAGGTAATATATTTAAAAGAGTTATACTTACAAGAATAGAGCAGACAGGTACTGCTCTATTGCCACAGCGCTGGTGGAATTATCCCCACCTAAGGATTTCTTTTGACGGGATACACTCCGAATAAAAAATAAAAAATAGAAGGATAAAAAGTAATAATAAAACTATAGTATGATGATATAAAAAAAATATATAAAAAATATAAAAAATGCCAGGAGTAGAAAAAGTGTATAAAATACAATAAAAATAAGTATACAATTGGTCCTAGTATAAAAGGTAACCAAAAATAACTTTTATTGATTAAAATACACTTATTAAAACCATTTACGCGTTTCACCTTTGGGGTTTTCTCAAAATGGTAAAAGAACGATTATATATATTAATATTAAAATACACCTAGACAGTGTGTGTGTGTATGTATATGTGTGTATATATACTTAGATCATATATATATAATATATATATATGATCTAAGTATATAATTTATTTTTTTTTACACTGTTTTAAAAAAAAATTTATTTGATTTTCAGCCAGCAGGGGGACCAACTGTCAATACAGTTGGTCCCCCTGCTGGCAATGCAGCAGCCAGCTATACCGGCCATGTGATTGTGAGGTCCTCGCAAGGACCTCACTCTCACATGGCCGGGAGGGCTCCTGGAGGGCGGACGTGCCGTGGGGGGCTCCCTGGGAGTCCCCCCAACCGCGATCGCCGGCGTGGGATCACCGGCCACCGGGTAAGTTACTAAAAACCGGAGGGCGTACTATTACGTCCTGCGGCGTTTAGAGCCGCTTTTAAAAGGACGTAATAGTACGCCCTCCGGTCTTAAGGGGTTAAAGAAAACTTGAGCAGATAGGAAGAAAATAAAAACTAATCCTTAGAGAGAAAGAGAAGAGGAAGCGATTGGGGAAAGGTATGCCGCTTTAAATACACGATGTGATTGCAAACTCTGTAGTGGTTTTTTTTTGTTTGTTTTTCTTCTTCAATGTATATCATTCGATACATCTCCTTATAGGTTGTGTAAGATGCATCAGTCTACATAATAAAGATAAGCTTGTAGACGTATACTTAAAGGAACACTATAGGGTCAGGAACACAAACATATATTCCTGACCCTATAGTGTTAAAACCACCATCTAGCCCCACTGTCACCCTCTTGTTTCTCTAATATAGTAAAATCTAACATGTATCTAAGTCTGCAGCTGCTGGCTCTGCCTCTGTCTGCCTTCAGACCTGTTGTCTGCAACATCATTAGAAGTGGTGGTCTGAGCGAATCACAATGCTTCCCCATAGGATTGGCTGAGATTGTCAAGGAGGTAGATCAGGGGCAGAGCCAGCACAAGTCAAACACAGCCCTGGCCAATCATTATCACCTTGTGGACTGTAAGCTCGTTTGAGCAGGGCCCTCTTCAACCTATTCCTGTAAGTTTTTGTAATTCTCATTTATTGTTAAATCTCCCCTTTGATAATATTGAAAAGTGTTACGGAATATGCTGGCGCTATATAAATACCAGTAATAATAATAATAATAATAGAGGTGCATTGCATCAGTGCATCTCTATGAGGAAAGTTCAGTGTCTCAATGCAGACGGTCGGGACACTGAATAGCAGCGCTGCTTACTGTGCAGCACTGCTCTAGGAAGCCACTCTAGCAGCCATCACAGCAGTGGCCAGTGAAGTTATCACTAGGCTGTAATGCAAACACTGCATTTTCTCTGAAAAGACGGTGTTTACAGCAAAAAGCCTTAAGGGAATGATTCTACTCACCAGAACAAATACAACAAGCTGTAGTTGTTCCCATGACTATAGTGTCCCTTTAATAGCAGTATTGATGTACAACAGATAGCCTCCAGTGATAGTGCATTTACTACAAGATATGAGCTATGCTTTTGCAATATTTTTTGTAATAACATATATTGCTAACTCATGTATTTTCTCCATGTTTCTTCCTTCTCTAATTTTGTTGTCCTCACTTTTGCCCATGTTTTATTTTATTTTTCCTGGATACACTTTGTGTTACATTTCTGTTCCTCCATACTCCTTCCATTCTACAGTGTGACCAAGACCAGTGTATTCAGAGCACCAAATTCGTTTTGCAGGCTGCAGCTACACCTCTCCTGCAGACGGAGACAATAATCACAAGCGATGAGCCACCATTACCTGGAAAGACCACAATAAATGCACCTTGTGCCTCAATGGCACTTGGACAGCCAACACCACCTTCCTCAATGCCAAACCTCAATTCAGAGAGCGCTTTGACAGATATGATACCGTTAAAAGATGATCTTGGAAACCACCAGTTTCTAACACCTGACGAAGCACCCTCACCTACTGGCATGCTGCCAGCAAGCAGCCCTGTGACTCATAGCCATACCATGCATGTACTGAACCTTGTCAGCCAAGACTCATTGCATGAAGACTCTGTGCGTGGTCTTGTGAAGCTAAGTTCTGTTTGACACTGACACCACACAGTAAATATAGCACAAGTTTTTCAGTCAATCCCTCTGAAATAAAGGCTTACACTGTGTGATGAGGAAAGAGCAGTGTGCACTGGTAAACTAAATAGTAATCACATTTTCATGAGGACAGAGCAAATTATGAGGGGGAAAAAAATGTTTTCACAATTTCTGTATGGGACTATGACTAGCGCTGCCTCTCAAATAGTTTATATAAAGGATGCAATATGAAAGACTATAATGCTTCTGAATGCTGTGACCTGAAACTGTTTTCTGTGGCTCGTCTATGGTTAGTGGAGCAGCCAGTGAAGATCAATTCTGTAAATTGTGGATGTTTGTAAACTTTGTGTTAAGGCATCTAAAGGCACACAGGTACCAACTAGACCTGCACACTAATTATCAAATTTGGAACAATACTGATAATGTTTAAGTCCCCATCCCAAGATTTCATGCTACTGTTTTATGTTGATATAAAATACACCAGCTGCTTTTTTTTTGTTACATTTTTTATTTTTTTAAGTTTAGTATCTGAATAAATATGGAGCACCAATGTAAAAGTTAATGTTATAATCTTTATTAATTGTTTGTTTGACCTTGTCAAAGGTATCTGCAATATAAAGATATTCTGCTTAGTGCATGCAGTTTATTCACCTGTTCAAGTATGATTTGGATTATTTAAACACTTGAAGATTCTCCAGATGTTGTAAATCCAATGCATTTCAGCCTTTGGCATCCAAAGGGTGACTGTCCTAATACTTTCTACTTCCTCACAATGTGCTTAAATTAAAAGTGGATAGCCAATAAAGTTTAATTGATCTGCTGCTGTCTTCACAATTCAATGACACTCCATATAAAGAGTTGTTGGTAATAAATAAGTAATAAAATATATTACTTATTTATTACCAACAACTCTTTTTATTCTTAATTCAACTGGGTACTTGAGTTACCACACTAACTATAATTAAGAAAGATCCCCAGTTGAATAAAACAAATCAGTTGTACAACAAAACTTTTACTGTTATTTAAATAAGCCAAGTGACCAAAACTGGAGCTCAGATACAGAGTTTATTGAAGTGCATATACATTGCACATATACATTTTGAAAATCCATAAGATTCAGTGATTTTAAGTTACATGGAATAGTTGCAACCTATATTTATTTTTAATTGAAAAATGTTGAGTTTAATCTGTTTCATTTAGTATTTAATCAATGGACTAACCACATGTTTTATTTGTTTTATTCTCCCTCAAGGGCTGTGAAGGGGACCTTAAAATAACTTTATAGCAAAACCTGAGGCAGTAAACCAGTTACAGGACAAGGATGTCCGTCCCGTCCCCCTTTACATGCATTATTTCACCTGTGTAGACCCCTTTATTCTCAATACATGAGCTTATTAAATATTGTAGAGTCTATTTTTACCTATGACTTTCATCTAATAGTACATTATGAATAGACTTTCAAACATGTAGGTATGGTGAAACAGCACTATATTTTTCTTCCAATATGCCTGTTTTGCAATTCACCTATTATACAAGTTGATTGTGCAGTCTCCTTTTAAAGGGAAAGTTGTACAGATGCAATATATTTTGTATATCAAGTGTGGTATTTTTGTAACATTATTGAATGATAGAGGGTGGCACTAACTCTTTCTCTGTTCTTTATAGTACATGTTAGGGTTTTTTGTTATATAAGGAGAGCCAACTCTTTCACAGCCATTTAACAATTCATGACGTTTTACTAATTCAGCTCTTTAATTGCATTCATTCTGCTGGCTTATGTTGTTTTTTTTTTTTTTTAAAGACTGAAAAAGGAAAATAAATAATTTGGGTGTTTTCAGTACTGAGCAGGTTTAGCCCTTTGGGCCCTTTAGACCAAGGATTTTTGTAAATGTGGCCAGTTTGTGACAAATACCTTTTTTGGCACTTTTTCAATTTTTTGCATTCATTCTACCAGAGCTTCACCCTTCCTCTTTAAGTGCACTCATACATATATAATTTTATAAAATGGGGCTTTCTTTTGATACCCAATATGTATACATAACATCAAAATAAATAATTTTTATTTTTTTTAAGGAAAAGCATTGAACAAACTTTTTTTTTTCCTCCATTTTGCATTTACCGTATAAGCCGAGTTTTTCAGCACATTTTTTGTGCTGAAAAACCCCAACTCGGCTTATTCTCGAGTCAGTGTCTGTATTATGGCAATTTACATTGCCATAATACAGACTGGGGGCTGGCAGCGAGCGCCTACCTCTCCTGCAGCTCCTGTCAGCTCCCTCCTCCTCCGCGCCGGTCCGTTCAGCACCTCGGTCAGCTCCCAGTGTAAGTCTCGCGAGAGCCGCGGGGTCATAGTGCGGCTCTCGCGAGACTTGCACTGTGAGCTGACAGAAGAGCTGCACGGACCGGCGCGGAGTAGGAGGGAGCTGCAGGAGAGGTAAGTGCTCTCTGCCAGCCCCCCTCTTCCCCCCACTGAACTGCCAATGCCACTGGACCACCAGGGAGTGAGAGCCCCCCTCCCTGCCATGTATCAAGCAGGGAGGGGGGACGAAAAAAAATATAAATAATAATAATGAAAAAAATAAATAATAAAAAATTATTTAACCAAAAATAAATTATTAAAATAATAATAAAAATGCCCACCCCCCACCAAGGCTCTGCAACACACACACACACTGCACTCATACACACTGCACTCATACACACTGCACTCATACACACTGCACTCATACACACTGCACTCATGCACACTGCACTCATGCACACTGCACTCATGCACACTGCACTCATGCACACTGCACTCATGCACACTGCACTCATACACACTGCACTCATACACACTGCACTCATACACACTGCACTCATGCACCACGCACGCATACACACTGCATTCATACACACACTGCACCAATACACACTGCACCAATACACACTGCACTCAAACACACACTGCACTCAAACACACACTGCACTCAAACACACACTGCACTCAAACACACACTGCACTCAAACACACACACTGCACTCAAACACACACTGCACTCAAACACACACACTGCACTCAAACACACACACTGCACTCAAACACACACACTGCACTCAAACACACACACTGCACTCAAACACACACACTGCACTCAAACACACACACACTGCACTCAAACACACACACACTGCACTCAAACACACACACACTGCACTCAAACACACACACACACACTGCACTCAAACACACACACACACACTGCACTCAAACACACACACACACACACACACTGCACTCAAACACACACACACACACACTGCACTCAAACACACACACACACACACTGCACTCAAACACACACACTGCACTCAAACACACACACTGCACTCACATACACACACTGCACTCACACACTGCATTCATACACACACTGCATTCATACACACACTGCACCCATACACACACTGCACCCATACACACACTGCACCCATACACACACTGCACCCATACACACACTGCACCCATACACACACTGCACTCATACACACACTGCACTCATACACACACTGCACACATACACACACTGCACTCATACACACACTGCACTCATACACACACTGCACTCATACACACACTGCACTCATACACACACTGCACTCATACACACACTGCACTCATACACACACTGCACTCATACACACACTGCACTCATACACACACTGCACTCACACACACACTGCACTCACACACACACTGCACTCACACACACTGCATTCATACACACACACTGCACTCTTACACACACTGCACTCTTACACACACACACTGCACTCTTACACACACACACTGCACTCTTACACACACACACTGCATTCTTATACACACGCACTGCACTCTTGCACACACTGCATTCTTGCACACACTGCATTCTTGCACACACTGCACTCTTGCACACACTGCACTCTTGCACACACTGCACTCTTGCACACACTGCACTCTTGCACACACTGCACTCTTGCACACACTGCACTCTTGCACACACTGCACTCTTGCACACACTGCACTCTTGCACACACTGCACTCTTGCACACACTGCACTCACACACACACTGCACTCACACACACACTGCACTCACACACTGCATTCATTATATACACACACTGTAAATAAATATTCAATTAATATAATTTTTTTAGGGTCTAATTTTATTTAGAAATTTACCAGTAGCTGCTGCATTTCCCACCCTAGTCTTATACTCGAGTCAATACGTTTTCCCAGTTTTTTGGGGTAAAATTAGGGGCCTCGGCTTATATTCGGGTCAGCTTATACTCGAGTATATACGGTAATCATTTCTACACAAGTGCAATTAAAAAATGTTAAATGCCCAGTAGTACATGTATATAGATAAATTTTTGGACGTTATAGAAGAAATTAAGATTTTAAAGCTAAACCTTTGAAAGATCGGCATGATGAGGTTTTAAGTAGCAGTCATAGAATCTAAAACAGCTATACAAAAATATATATTTGTAGAAAGTACTAGCTAATAATATTTTGAAATTTTTCATGTAACTATTTTATCACCAACCTCGGTCAAATTTGTTGGTTATATTTAATCATATCCGGTTTTTTTTTCCACATGTTTTGATTATTTCACATATATGAATTTGCCAAGAGTTTAACCCCTTGACGACCGATGACGGTTCAGGATAGTCATCAGTAACATACCGTTAAGGACCGGTGACAGTATTGAACCGTCATAACACTAACATGTACTTACCTGATCGCCGTTGTTCGCCTGGCGGTGATCGCCGTTGCTTCTGGTGTGGGGAGACTGCCTGCAGCCCAGGCAGTCTCCCCGCGGCAAATTAGGACCCCGGGGGCCATGTGATCGCTCAATAGATCGTGGTCCCTGCAAGTGTAAAATAAAAATAATGTTAATAAAAATATATAATTATATATGTGTATATATATATATGTACATAAATTTTACCACATGAGAGGAGGCTTCATATTTGCATATCTTTCTTTACTGAAAACTCCAGCAGCATAGAAACAGTAACAACCAATCAGAGAAAAGATATGCTGCCCATAAAAGGGCCTGTCTATGACATCATTTCCTCTTTCTTTGCTGCTCCAGCCATCAACAGGTCAGAGTAATTTTTCCTGCTGCTTAATTTAAGTTTTATTTATCTTGATATTCATTAGTGTGTACTGTTTTTATTCTAGTTTAACTTTACATTGCCCTGACTACTTGTACCCGTTTTCCCCTCTCTATACCTAACTGTCCCTGTTATTTTTACTCTAAGTCCTTTCACTTTTCTCGGCGATCCGCGGGCGACACAGCTTCCCGTGCCTCGCTCGCCGCGCGGACCTGCCCTTTTTCGGTCGCACAGGGGCTGGTTGGGACGGGTGGAGGGTAGCCGGGGTTTACTTGTGTGTTCCTTTAGTGTTACCGCGTTCGGTATCTCGCTCGCGGCCGCGAGCGGGAACCCCTTCCTCACGCGGCCAGCGGCCATCTTGGATCTCGCATATCGCGAGATCCGCGGCGGCCGTCTCTCTCCTTCACGGCGGTCTGGTAATCACCCGACCGCCGCCACGATACCGGGGATTGCCCTCTGGGTGTCTCCCCGCCCTCTTCCCTAGCCACCCTCATTTAAAAAGGCAGGGAAATCACGTTCACTATAGTACCCCAGCAGGGGGAAGTTTATTTTTTTGTTTTTTACACAGTATATCTGCCCCAGTGAGGCAAGGAGAAAAGTGCATGCATATATACATACACATGTATTTGAAGGCTCCTTATCATATAAGTTTGCATTGTCCTTACACAGGACACATAACAATTTAAAGAGACATATGCTATATTTGCATCCCTCAGGGGATTTTGGTGGTATTACTTTACCCGGTCAGGGTATTTGCATATGGTTACCCTACACAGGGTTATATTTCATTACTGCACCCAAGGGTGAAATTTATGTGGGTGTCCTCTGGGTATTTTTGCATGGCACACCACCTGGGGTGACCCCCCAGATACGCATGCAGGGCGATACGGACCACTTTTTTGGTTGATGTGGGTGTCCTCTGGTTTCCACGGCACACCACCCGGGGTGAACCCCGAGAATATGCACGAGGGCTTACCTATTTCTAGGAAATTTAGCCCCTCTGGATAAGATTACGTGCATAAAAGCCTTCTATACACAAATATGGTCTATATTTGCATACGATAAACCACCACGGTTCTCTCCACTGAACCTTGTTCTCGCCCCACAGGTTTTACTATACATCGGATCATGGAAGACACACAAAACAATCCGGACTTTCAGGCCATGATCAATGCCGCCGTGGCGGCTTCTGTGGAAAAGGCCCTCTTGCGAGCCCTCCCCCACAGCCATGGTGACACTAGCCCTCCAGAACGCATGGAAGCGTCGGGCTCAGAGGCCAATAGGCTCAGAAAGGCTTCGAGCCCCCCCTCCGCCAAGGCGAAAGGCAAGATGCCCGTCAAACGGGTCAAGAGCGCGGACCGACAACCCGCTCCCTTCGCACCCCTATCCTCGGACGAGGACGATGCCTATGGCCCACACCCCCTGAATGTGGTGGACGAAAGGCAAAGGGACGGCTCTCCCTCGGACGACGAGGAATGGCAAGACCTACCGCCCACTTCTTCGGCTTATGTCAAGGAGACCTTTTTGGATAAAGAGGCCGACGACAGCCACACCTCCGGTCCGTCCGGAGATGGTGTCTTTATGGATGATCAGGGGATGCTGTTATTTGACCCGCGCACCATCCGACACCCTCGCTCCTCTGAGTGGACACTGCCAGAACATCTGGCAAAATTCATACATTACTGGCTGCGCAAGCCATTGGAAAAGGAGGTACGGACGCGCCTCCGGGCCGAATGCCCCAGGCCACTGATCCCCGACAAAGTGGCGCTAACGCCAGAATTCGATGACACTATGGTGGTGTTTATGTCACGCTTGGGCAGAGACCCACGCAAAGGGGTGGAAAAGGGCATGAAGGCGGCACAAGACAAAGTGCTGGATCTGCTGGGCCCCATAGCTAAGATGCTATATTTCGCTGACATGGCCCTCAGCCAAGACTTGCAACTGGACCCTCATGTCATACGCGAATGGGCCCAACGCGCAATATGTCTACTGGGCAACGCTAACGCCGCACTTTGCGTCGAGAGACGCAGATCGGCGCTGATCAGGATCGACAGCAAGCTCCTGGATCTGGGAGCCAAGGAATTTGGACCAAAGGCCCAGGGTCTACTATTTGGCGATGCCTTCATCACAGAGCTAAAGCGACATGTGAATTTGTTTACGACTTTAAACAAGGCCCAGACCTCCCTCAGGCAGGTGTTCCACACTCCTCCCACAAGAGGTGTTTTTGGAAGGGCTGGCCGACAGCGGAACCGTGCTGCCAGCCGATTTTGGACCTCAGGTTCCAGGTCGTTTCCACAGACTTCAACCTTCTTCCCGTCCTCATCGCAAAGACCCTCTACGTTCCGAGGTGCAGGGAGGACCAGAGGCTTCAGGGGCCGCGGGCGCTTCAATAATGGTGAGTCCTTCCGTACAATCCTATGTCCCAAAGTTTATTGCAGGCAACCTGTCTTCTTTTTTCCAGAACTGGGAACAGATTACCAAAGACGCCTGGGTTCTCCAGACGGTGCGCGGCTTCGTAATAGACTTTGCCGCGCAGCCCTTCCAAACCACCCTTCCCCTCCCGATCCACATGTCGGCAGAACACAACCGACTGGTGGACGAAGAAATTCACACGCTCTTCGAGAAGGGCGCGATTCAATACGCGCCAGACGGGGGAGGCTTCATAAGCAATATCTTCCTGGTCAAGAAGAAGACAGGCGAGTATCGGCCGGTTATCAACCTCCGACAACTAAACACCTTTGTGGTCTACAGACACTTCAAGATGGAAGGTATCCATCTTCTACAAGACCTTCTCGTCAAGAACGACTGGTTTACACGCCTGGACCTCAAAGACGTGTATCTCTCGGTCCCCGTGGACAAAGATTACAGTCAGTTTCTCCGCTTCAGATGGAGAGGACGGGTATGCCAATTTACTTGCCTGCCATTCGGCCTCAGCTCGGCTCCATGGTGCTTCACGAAGCTATTGAGACCGGTGATGGCTCGCATCCGTACAAAGGGCATACGCTGTCTCGTATACTTGGCCGATTTGCTGATTTTCTGCGAATCCGCGTCCAGGCTACGATCTCAGACGAGATTTGTAGTTCACTTACTGGAGTCCCTAGGATTCGTGGTGAACAGGCAGAAGTCGTCTCTCTCTTCATCCCAGTCGGTACAATTCCTGGGCTTCGACATCGATTCGAGGGAATGCGTACTACGCCTCCCCTCGAAAAAGATTGCCTCAATAAGGAAGGAAATCAGGCGAGTTTTGAAGATGGACTCGATACCGCTCAGGATGCTCGCTCGGATTGTAGGACTCCTGTCCTCATCCATTCAGGCGATATTACAGGGCCATGCAACGGCTGAAGGCGGGATATCTGCGCACCGGACATTCCTACGACCACTGGATCCCACTCACTCGGGAGGTGAGATCGGAACTGCGATGGTGGTTGCTACACATACAAGCCTGGAACGGCAAGGCGATCTTCGGCCCCTCCCCGGACTTCATCGTGGAATCGGACGCCAGCTTGTGGGGATGGGGCGTCAACTGCTCAGAGGCCTCCACGGGGGGCCCATGGCAAGGAGAGGAGACCGACCTACACATCAACTGCCTGGAGTTGATTGCGGGTTCCTTCGCCATACGCAGTCAGGCCAAAGACAAGTCGAATTGCTGTATCCTACTCCGCATGGACAACATCTCAGCGGTGCAATACATCAACCGCCTGGGCGGAGTGAGGTCCAAAGACCTGACCGAAGCTAAGAAGGACATTTACAGCTTCTGCATACGGAGGAACATTACGATACAGGCGGAATATCTCCCAGGGGTCTCCAACCTGACAGCGGACTGGTTCTCCCGGCACTGGAGAGACACCAGCGATTGGACGCTCAACAGGGAGGTATTTCAGACACTGCGACAACGGATGGGTCCGCTATCAATAGATCTGTTCGCCTCAAGGACCAACCACCAACTACGGAGATACTACAGCTGGCTTCCGGACCCGATGGGCGAAGCGGCGGACGCATTCCTTCAGGACTGGCCCTCACACGGAGCCTATGCCTTCCCTCCATTCTCGATGATTCCACGAGTACTACGGTACTTACGCACTCACAGGACTTCGATCCTGCTCATAACGCCCCTCTGGCAGAGTCAACCATGGTTCCCGGACCTCCTGGAGATGTCCCACGACAATCCCGTTCTGCTTCCGACTTTCCCACTCCTTCTGTCGGGACCTCGAGGGGAACCTCCTCCCCTCGTCCTGGAAGGCCAACTGGAACTGGTGGCTTGGACGATTTCAGGGGTTCCTGGTCAGTCCACGGCCTATCGCAATCTACTCCTTTGGGATTCATGGGCTCCGGGCACCAGGAGATGTTACATCTCCGCATGGTCAGCCTGGAGTGATTGGTGCGTGGAAAGGGATTCCGATCCCTTTACTGCTCCTGTCCTGCTGATACTCAACTACCTTGCTCATCTCTTCTCGACAGGTAGATCGTTCAGATCCCTTAACGTGATCAGATCGGCCATCTCAGCGGCACACATCCCAGTACAAGGCAGACCGGTGGGTCAAGACCCACTGGTATGTCGTCTACTGCGAGGTGCCAGACTGACGAGACCCCCAGCACCCAAATACTCCAACCTCTGGCAAGTGAATGGAGTGCTGGATTTCCTGAGAGGTTGGCCGGACAACCCGTTTCTATCTCTGAAACAACTCTCAGCAAAACTGGCCCTTTTGCTATGCCTCGTCTCTTTCCGACGGGTGTCTGACATTAGGGCCTTTGACGTGGACGGTTTCTCTCTCACTCCAGAGGGAGTCACTTTTTCCATTGCAAGACGGACAAAATCAGATACATCTTCTGTATCCTACCCATATTTCGAATCTGACTCCAAACTGTGCGTTGTCAAGACACTTAGGAGATACGTAGAAATCACAGCCACCCTCCGGCGCTCCCTGACGGGTCAACTGCTGATCTCCTACGTGAAGCCTCACGGCCCAGTGTCTACGACCACCCTGGCCAGATGGGTTCGCTGGTTACTACAGCTGGCGGGAATCGAATCTAGCTTTGGAGCGCATTCGGTCAGGGGGGCGGCGGCATCCCAAGCTTTCTTGGCAGGCGCCTCCCTGGTCGACATTATGCGTTGTGCGGACTGGTCTAGGGAAAGTACTTTTCGGACATTCTACTTCCGCCATGTTTCACATGCTTCCTTCACACTGGTTAGGCCTAAGCTTTAAAAATGCAAATATGAAGCCTCCTGTCATGTGGTAAAATTGAAGATTATATTAGCTTTAGTGTACTAATAATCTTAATTTTAGTAATGACAGGAGGTGAATATTTCCCGCCCTGGAATTTCTTTTTTCCCACCCCAGGTTATTTAGTTTGTTTTCAGGATTAGGTCCTAGTGATCAGGTAAGCATGCAGGTTCTTGCTGTATATGTTAACATATTTGATACGTTGTTTGGTTATCATGTATGGATTATGTAATTTATCAGTTTTTCCTTTGAATTTGGTTGTGGTTGTTATGTTTTTCACGTTCTGTTTTGATGCCCTATGTTTAGGTATAAGACTACGCATTTTACTATACATTACTGTTCAGACATACAATGGTTATGATATGCGGACATGCTGCCACGCCAGAAACCTTTCACCTTTTTCTTTTTCTTTCAGCGTGAACATCCATTTTACGGGACGAAGAATCGTTTTCCACTCCGTCACATCATGGATCTACCAAAGTTTATCCTTATATGTTATTGAATTGTTAATCTGTATTTATATGTTTATATACGACTGTTACCTTTTTTTCGCCTCAAAGAAAGAGGAAATGATGTCATAGACAGGCCCTTTTATGGGCAGCATATCTTTTCTCTGATTGGTTGTTACTGTTTCTATGCTGCTGGAGTTTTCAGTAAAGAAAGATATGCAAATATTCGCCTCCTGTCATTACTAAAATTAAGATTATTAGTACACTAAAGCTAATATAATCTTCAATTATATTATTATTTTATTTATATAGCGCCATCCGTAGCGCTGTACAATCTATATAATATATGTCTATATATCATATATGTCACACTAAGTGTATTTTTATATTAATATACACATGTTAATATAAAAATACACTTATAACTTAATTACACACGTGTGTATATATATATATATATAACTATATATTGTATATATATTATAAAATACAAATAATGATTAAATTAAATAAAAAAAGGAAAAATAATAATACAAATTTAAAAAAAATTATATATCTATATAACATTTTATTCTTACTGTATTTTGATATTCATATATATATATATATCAAAATACACTTTGAACGAAATTCTATGTATATATATCTATGTATATATACATAAAAATAATACGAAATATACATATGTCCATATACAAAATACATAAATAATTAAATATATGCATATATATTTAAATTCTATGTGCGTGTTTATGTAATGTTTTTACATAATTAAGTAACTTTATTGATTGCAATTTGAGGGACCTGCCTGACAACCCAGGCCGCCGCAAGTCCAGAGAATTTAATTTGCTAGCACTGTATTTTACCCTGTAACTTTCTATGACACCCTAAAACCTGTACATTGGGGGTACTATTTTACTTGGGAGACTGTACAAATATTAGTGATTCAAAACCGTAAAACCTATAACAGCGATAATATTGTCAGTGAAAGTGACTTTCTTTTGCATTTTTCACACACGAACAGCACTTTTACTGATGATATAATTGTTGATACGTTTTACTGTTTTGAAAAACTACTATTTGTGTTCAAAAAAGTCTCCCGAGTATAACGGTACCCCCCATGTACAGGTGTTATAGCGTTTTTGAAAGTTACAGGGTGAAATATATGGGTCACATATTTTTACATTGAAAATTGCCAGGTGGATTACGTTGCCTTTAAGAGCATATGGTAGCCCAGGAATGAGAATTACCCCCATGATGGCATACCATTTGCAAAAGAAGACAACCCAAGGTATTGCAAATCGGGTATGTCCAGTCTTTTTATTAGCCACTTAGTCACAAACACTGGCTAAAATTAGCATTCAATTTAGTTTTTTACTTTATTCACACACAAATATGAACGCTAAGTTTGGCCAGTGTTTGTGACTACTATAAAGGCTGGATATACCCCATATTGAATACCCTGGGTTTAAAAAAATATGTACATGTGGGGTGTGATTCAGAGATTTATGACAGATAATAGTTACAAAGTCACTATTGATACAATTTAAAAATATATATTTTGAAACAGCAATTTCCTATTTGTACTTATAGCCCTATAACTTGCAAAAAAAAAAGCACGTAAACACTGGGTGTTTTTAAACTCAGGACGAAATTTTGAATCTATTTTCATTAATTGTCATCGGTAAGTAAAAGATTTTTCAAGAAAAAGTTAAAAAAAACTTATTTTTTTCACCATATTTTATGTTTTTTAAAGTAAATTATATGACATGATACAAATAATGGTATGTAAAGAAAGCTCTTTTTGTCCTGAAAAAAAAACCAATATATAACTTGTATGGGAACAGTAAATGAGAGAGAGGAAAATTACAGCAAAACACAAGCACCACAAAAGTGTTAAAAGAGCCCTGGTCCTCAACATACAACATTGCAAAAACATTGTGTCATAGTACTGTGCAGCATCAAACATTTGCGCTATTTGTAAATCTAACCCTAACACTACCTTTGAGGGGTTTACTTTGCTGACCGCAGTAGTGATCTAGGAGGGATTTCCACACTCACACAGTACAGAGCACATTGTGTGCTCTCTATACTTCTGTGAACTTCCTCTCATGCTATTCTTGCCAATCGTATGCTGATCAGTGCTGCTTAGCTGGCACAACCCAGTGCTAATCACAGTCGTTAAGGAAGCATGCAGAGAGACTCTACTGGTGTCTCCCTGTGTCCCCTGCAAGCTCCGAATCCTGCGAGATTACAAGCTTCTCACATCGACTGAATTGATTGGCCATGGTGATTTATAAGGGTTTATGCAGAAGCACAGTCAGTCAAGTGGTTAAATTATATACATATATTGTTGTCCTATAATTTGTTACTTTTGAAACCTGTGCTTTTCTTTACGTTATTTATATACATCTAACCAATCTGTTTGATTAGAAAATGTTTGCAGTAGTCTGTTACAAATTAAATACAGGAACTGACCACTTTTGAACTTATTCCCAGATCTATTTATTTTTTTCCTTTTTTGGCTTCCATTGTGGTTGCTCTACTGTTAGAACATTGCCGCTGCCCTCCCTCACCCCATCCATCAACACGCCTTATGCTGTGAGTAATGTCTTTTATTCAGTGGATTATATTTTGGTTTTCCAAAATATTCATGGGTTTGTTTAAATGTTCATAACAAGTATGAATACCACATATAAGAAACTGCAGTCAGTGATTTATTTTTGGATGTTTCTATGTGGTTATAATAAACCGCCCCAAAAAATGTATACTCCCTCTTTTGCAAGCTGCAACATAGATTTGTGATTTCTTTTGTGTGCACGAAGCGCTTTTACACGTTACTTGCCACCAAAATGTATTTTCCTAAATCATATTTTTTTGTCTGATGCCATTATGCAGAGACCTACAGAAAATCAAATTAGTGTGTTTAATCAAGTTACATTGGTATACCAGTTATTCTCTTTGAATTTCAGAGCCATCGACTCAAATTTTGACCTATTTTAGGATTTGCTGTAAAAACTAAATGTATAGCTTTAATTTGTGACATAAGTGTTTTTTTTTCTAAACATGCTATTTTTGGTAAATAGTTTCTAATAAAAGTAAAAAGCTTTCAAATAAAATCTCCATAAAAGTGTCTGTCCACTTCTATTTTTCATAAATCATATTTTAGTGTTGTATATTAACTTGAGGTTGGGTTTTATTAGCCTTCTTCAAAAACAAAAATGTGTATACATCAAATTAATACCATCTTTCTTGGACAATACATGGCAGCATCAGTTTGCATTAGTGATGCTATACAGGAAAAGAAAATTACGGTACGTATGAACACATTTTCCTTTTTCTTCTATTCACTGCTTTTGATGTCCACTACAAGGGTTCCAGTTGGTAAAAGCCACTCATCATTCCTGAAGCGAGACACTTTATTCATAAGTAATAGAAATGATAATATCTGTTGCATCCATTACAGCAAGAACAGTGAGAGAAGTTTTCCAACTGAAAGCCTTTGCTGGAGACAGAACCTGATATACTGTCCGTTTTATAATGGATATAATTGCACACATCCTAAATGTATATGACTAATTTCCCTGTGATTTCTTGAAATAACACTTGCATATATGAATAAAAAATGTAAAGTCTAAAGGCATGCTTATTTCTAGATCATTGATTTCTTCCTATTAATTTCATAGTGTGGTTTCCAAGAATAAAATACATTTGTCAGGTTGCTTGTATGGGTTTATGAATATTATTTAGTGATGTGAACCATGCATTAAAATACTTTATATAGATTTTTTTTCATTTCCTTTTTGCTTGGTGTTTGACCCTAGCACTCCAGTATGTTTGTCACTGTAGAAAAACTGATTACTTTTTTGCTGTTTACAGGAAATATCACTCATTCCTGTATTACACTAATCTCTTTTCTAGGAGACCTCATAAGAACATTGCTTGTAAAATGTTTCATAAACTAGGTGCAGTGCATTAAATGCTGCTAGTTTATCATATGACTTATTGTGCTATTAATATGTCATTAACAGATTACAACCAGTCTAGCCTTATATTTAAATAAAGGGCTGCTCCAGGTAATGTGCATGTACTGGTTTTGCTATTTGGGTTTCTAAAATTAAATTCTACATGTCCAACATTGGTCCTGTATAATACTGAGACAACAATTCTTATAACAGCTGGAAGGCCATGATTGGACACCCATACATTATTAGCAGAAAACACTTTGAATTCCGTAATATATCAGTGTTGTTTGATATTTTCATTTTGCTAAATTTACGTTCAGACATGACTTATACAGTTTTAACTTTTCAAACTATCAAAGTGTTCCCAAGTAACTTTCTTGTAAGTGATTTGTTGTGCATTTGTCTTGAGCGCTCTTCTAATTTTTCTATAGTTTCTAAGTCACACAGTCCAAGTGAATAAATTAATGATGCGTAGTAATATTGTAAAGTGCTGCGGAATCTGTTGGCACTATATAAATGGTAATAATACTAATACATATAATTTCAGGATGGATGTCTGGTTACTTTGTAAAGGTAAAAGCTTCACTTTCCAGTTCTACAGTTATTTTGGGGTATACATTTTGCAAACCTCTTGCATGAGTTGTTCCAAGGGAGTCAACCAAAAGTGTTCTATGCATTTACTGTAGACAGGCTTGAAATTCAGGTACCTAAGACAAAAAAGTGAATAAATTGATCTGCAGTAGATGGTGCTTATCAGAAATCCATGCTTTAAGTTAAACAAATAAATGTATGCACAGTTTTGGAAAGTAGTAGCAATTTGTCACAAAAAGTGCCATTCTCCAGGTTTTGGAAATTCTGAAATCAAATTGTCTCTGCCCTATTGTCCATTGCTATGATTTATTTTAGTTGAATCCTTCATTGTGGTGTGGAATAAGTTTGTATGAAACTATGGCCTTGATTTAATTATCCAAAATAATTAAATTATTTTAAGAGAGGGGGAAAAAAACATTTTCAAATGATTTATCCCCTTTAAAGTCTATGGGGATTTTTGTATATAACGAATTTGACTTTTTTTTTTTTTTTTTCGAACTTACTTTCTGTTTTTACCCCTTAAAACTGGAGGGTGTACTGTTACGCCCTATTCTAAGCGGCTCTAAGCGCGGCAGGGCGTAATAGTACGCCCTCCATTTTATTTTTTTTACTTACCTGGTCACCGGCGATCCCACGCCGGCGATCGCGGTTGGGGGGACTCCCAGGGAGCCCCCCGCGGCACATCCGTCCTCCTTCAGCCCCCCCGGCCATGTGAGAGCAAGGACCTCACAATCACATGGCCGGGTTAGCTGCCTGCTGCATTGCCAGCAGAGGGACTAACTGTAATGACAGGTATCCCCCTGCTGGCTGGAAATAAAATAAAATTAAAATAAGTGTAAAAAAAAATTATATATACTTAGATCATATATATATTATATATATATATATATGATCTAAGTGTGTGTGTATATATATGTGTTTATATATATATATATATATATATATATATATATATATATACACACACACACACACATACACTGTCTAGGTGTATTTTGCTATTAATATATATATAATTATATATATATTAATATCAAATTACACGTAGACTGATACTGATTAAATATATATTTAATTATTGTTATATATAATATAAATATCTTTAAAAATAAAATTAAACAAATATTTAAAAATAGATAATTAAATATATAGATGTGTTATTTCGTTCTTACTATTGTGAAATTAATATATATATATATATTTATATCAAAATACACGTAGAACAAAATAATATATATCTATATACATAAAAATATACGTATATATCACTTTATATATACCTATATATAAATAAAAAAATTTTAAAAAAATTATATATATATATATATTAATTCTACATATATATTTGTTATATTTTTACATAATTAGGTATCTTAATTAATTACAATTAATTAAGATACCTAATTAACTATAATTAACTATAATTAATTACAAGCTGACAACCCATGCCGAAAGTATAGGGAATTTAATTTGCTAGCACTATATTTAACACTATAACTTTCCAAGACACCATAAAACCTGTACATGGGGGTACTGTTTTACTCGGGAGACTTCGCTGAACACAAATATTAGTGTTTCAAAACAGTAAAATGTATTACAACGATGATATTGCCAGTAAAAGTGACGTTTTTTTGCATTTTTCACGCACAAACAGCACTTACATGGACGATATTATTGCTGGGATACTTTTTACTGTTTTGAAACACAAATATTTGTGTTCAGCGAAGTCTCCCGAGTACAACAGTACACCTCATGTACAGGTTTTATGGTGTTTTCAAAAGTTACAGCGTCAAATATAAGGCTTGTTTCATTTTTCATATTAATATTCGCCAGATTGGTTACGTTGCCTTTGAGACCCTATGGTAGCCCAAGAATGAAAATTACCCCTATGATGGCATACCATTTGCAATAGTAGACAACCCAAGGTATTGCAAATGGGGTATGCCCAGTCTTTTTTAGTAGCCACTTAGTCACAAACACTCGCCAAAATTGGTGTTTTTTGCATTTTTCACACACAAATACTAACGCTAACTTTGGCCAGTGTTTGTGACCAAATGGCTACTAAAAAAAGACTGGACATACCCCATTTGCAATACCTTGGGTTGTCTACTATTGCAAAAGGTATGCCATTATGGGTGTAATTGGGTGTAAATTTAATTCCTGGGCTACCATACAGTCTCAAAGGCAACGTAACCAATCGGGCGAATTTCAATTTCAAATGTAACGTGCTATATTTGACCCTGTAACTTCCCAAAACACCATCAAACCTGTACATAGGGGGTACTGTTTTACACGTGAGACTTTGCTGAATACAAATATGTGTATTTTATTACAGTAAAAGCAAACAGTATTATGACCTTGACAGTTAAAATGTCATGTATAATTACAATAATAAATAAATCAAATATTGAAACAAAATTTTATATAAATTATATATTCATATGTAATTTCATTCTAACTGTATTTTGTTATTTATATATATATATATATATATATAAATTGGTAACAAAATACACTTAGAATGACATTCTATATATATCTATCTATATATAAAATACAAATAACCGCATATATAGATAAATACATATAATTACATAAAAGATTACATTAGTATACACGTAGAATTTAAATACCTATAAATGCATATATATTAAAATTCTACGTGTATATTTAAATCTTCTAACCTAATTATGTGATTTTATTAATTAAAATTTGATTGACATGCCTGACAACACAGGGAGAAAGTGCAGAGAATTTAATTTGCAAGCACTATATTTGACCCTGTAACTCTCCAAGACACCATAAAACCTGTACATAGGGGGTACTGTTATACTCGGGAGACTTCGCTGAACTCAAATATTAGTGTTTCAAACTGGTAAATTGTATTACAACGATGATATTTTAAGTAAAAGTAAAGTTTTTTGCATTTTTTTTTTTACAAACGAACTGCACTTTTATGGACTATATTATTGTTGTAATATGTTTTACTGTTTTAAAACACTATTTGTGTTTAGTGAAGTCTCCCGAGAATAACAGTACCCCCCATGTACACAGGGTTTATGGTGTTTTGGAAAGTTAGAGACTCACATATAAGGCTTGCATTTCATTTTTTGACATTGAAATTTGCCAGATTGGTTATGTTGCCTTTGAGAGTGTATGGTAGCCAAGGAATGAGAATTACCCCCATGATGGCATACAATTTGCAAAAGTAGACAACCCGAGGTATTGCAAGTGGGGTATGTCCAGTCTTTCTTAGTAGCCACTTAGTCACAAACACTGGCCACATATCATTTTTTGGCTTTTTTCACACAAAAACAAATATGAACGCTAATTTTGGCCAGTGTTTGTGACTAACTGGCTTCTAAAAAAGACTAAACATACCCCACTTTCAATACCTTGGCTTGTATACTTTTTCAAATGGTATGCCATTATGGGGGTAATTCTCATTCCTGGGCTACCACACTGTCTCAAAGGTAACATTACTAATCTGGCAAATTTCAATTTGAAAATGGAACGTTCTATATTTGACCCTGTAACTTTCCAAAACACCATAAAACCTGTTAATGGGGGGTACTGTTGAACTTGTGAGACATAGCTAGTTACAAATTTGTGCACTTTTTTGCAGTAAAACCTAACAGTATTATGACATTTACAGCTAAAATGTGAGGCGGAACTACAAATTGTTAAAACATTTTTAAAATTTCTCAGTTTTTTTTATTCATAATAAATTATGTTTCATATATAAATATTTGATATGAATTAAAAGCCCTGTTTCTCCTGAACAAAATGATATATAATAAGTGTGGGTGCATTTAATATGAAAGAGGTGAATTACGGTTGAACAGACATATAGCGCAAATTCCAGTTTTTGTTTACGTTTTGTTTTGATCAGAACGTGTACTATTGACTCTGTCCTGAAGGGGTTAAGACCGCAGCCAAATGTACAAGTTGTGATCAAAACAAAACGTAAACAAAACCTGGCATTTGCGTTGTTTTCATTTAATATCAAATATTTTGGTATGGAACATAATTTAATATGAAAAAAATATAAAAAAAATGGGGGAAAATAAGAATTTGTAAAAAAAATTTTTAGTTCTACATGACATTTTAACTGTGAATGTCAAAATACGGTTTGCTTTTACTGCAGTAACATACACATATTTGTATTCAGCGATGTCTCACTTGTAAAACAGTACCCCCTATGTACAGGTTTTATGGTGTTTTGGGAAGTTAAAGGGTCAAATATAGCGTGTTACATATTTCAGTTTTTTCATATTGAAATTCGCCAGATTGGTTACGTTGCCTTTGAGACCATATGGTAGCCCAGGAATACGAATTACCCCCATGATGGCATACCATTTGCAAAAGTAGACAACCCCAAGGTATTGCAAATGGAGTATGTCCAGTCTTTTTTAGTAGCCACTTGGTCACAAACACTGGCCAAAATTAGTGTTAATATTTGAAAATGCAAAAAACTAATT
>NC_086318.1:282894515-282897795 GCF_036172605.1 Pelobates fuscus | reverse complement strand
ATAATATATATATGTATGTGTATATATGTATATATGTATATATATGTATGTGTATATATGTATATATATATATATGTATGTGTATATATGTATATATATATATATGTATGTGTATATATGTATATATATATATATATGTATGTGTATATATGTATATATATATATATGTATGTGTATATATGTATATATATATATATATATGTATGTGTATATATGTATATATATATAATATATGTATGTGTATATATGTATATATATATATATATGTATGTGTATATATGTATATATATTATATATGTATGTGTATATATGTATATATATATATATATGTATGTGTATATATGTATATATATATATATTTATGTATGTGTATATATGTATATATATATATGTATGTGTATATATGTATATATATATATATATATGTATGTGTATATATGTATATATATATATATATATGTATGTGTATATATGTATATATATATATATAGTATGTGTGTATATATGTATATATGTATGTGTATATATGTATATATATATATGTATGTGTATATATGTATATATATATATATTATGTATGTGTATATATGTATATATATATATATATGTATGTGTATATATGTATATATATATATATGTATGTGTATATATGTATATATATATATATGTATGTGTATATATGTATATATATATATATGTATGTGTATATATGTATATATATATATGTATGTGTATATATGTATATATATATATATATGTATGTGTATATATGTATATATATATATATGTATGTGTATATATGTATATATATATATATGTATGTGTATATATGTATATATATATATGTATGTGTATATATGTATATATATATATATGTATGTGTATATATGTATATATATATATATGTATGTGTATATATGTATATATATATATATATGTATGTGTATATATGTATATATATATATATGTATGTGTATATATGTATATATATATATATGTATGTGTATATATGTATATATATATGTATGTGTATATATGTATATATTATATGTATGTGTATATATGTATATATATATATGTATGTGTATATATGTATATATATGTATGTGTATATATGTATATATATATTATGTATGTGTATATATGTGTATATATATATATATGTATGTGTATATATGTATATATATATTATATGTATGTGTATATATGTATATATATATATATGTATGTGTATATATGTATATATATATATGTATGTGTATATATGTATATATATATATGTATGTGTATATATGTATATATATATATGTATGTGTATATATGTATATATATATATATGTATGTGTATATATGTATATATATTATATGTATGTGTATATATGTATATATATATATGTATGTGTATATATGTATATATATATATATGTATGTGTATATATGTATATATATATATATATATGTATGTGTATATATGTATATATATATATATATGTATGTGTATATATGTATATATATATATATGTATGTGTATATATGTATATATATATATATGTATGTGTATATATGTATATATATATATATATGTATGTGTATATATGTATATATATATATGTATGTGTATATATGTATATATATATATGTATGTGTATATATGTATATATATATATGTATGTGTATATATGTATATATATATATGTATGTGTATATATGTATATATATATATGTATGTGTATATATGTTATATATATATATATGTATGTGTATATATGTATATATATATATGTATGTGTATATATGTATATATATATATATGTATGTGTATATATGTATATATATATATGTATGTGTATATATGTATATATATATATATGTATGTGTATATATGTATATATATATATATGTATGTGTATATATGTATATATATATATATGTATGTGTATATATGTATATATATATATATATGTATGTGTATATATGTATATATATATATATATGTATGTGTATATATGTATATATATATATATGTATGTGTATATATGTATATATATATATGTATGTGTATATATGTATATATATATATATATGTACTGTGTATAATATGTATATATATAATATATGTATGTGTATATATGTATATATATATATATGTATGTGTATATATGTATATATATATATATATGTATGTGTATATATGTATATATATATATATGTATGTGTATATATGTATATATATATATGTATGTATATATGTATATATATATATATGTATGTGTATATATGTATATATATATATGTATGTGTATATATGTATATATATATATATATGTGTATATATGTATATATATACTATATATATGTATATATATATATATATATATATGTATGTGTATATATGTATATATATATATATATGTATGTGTATATATGTATATATATATATGTATGTGTATATATGTATATACTATATATGTATGTGTATATATGTATATATATATATATGTATGTATATATGTGTATATATATATATATGTATGTGTATATATGTATATATATATATATGTATGTGTATATATGTATATATATATGTATGTATGTGTATATATGTATATATATATATGATGTATGTGTATATATGTATCATATATATATGTATGTATGTGTATATATGTATATATATATATATGTATGTGTATATATGTATATATATATATGTATGTATGTGTATATATGTATATATATATATGTATGTGTATATATGTATATATATATATGTATGTGTATATATGTATATATATATTATATATGTAGTATATATGTATACTATATATATGTATGTGTATATATGTATATATATATATTGTATGTGTATATATGTATATATGTATGTGTATATATGTATATATATATATATATATATATATATGTATATATATATATGTATGTGTATATATGTATATATATATATATATGTTATATATGTATATATTATATATATATATGTGTGTATATATGTATATATATATATATGTATGTGTATATATGTATATATATATATATGTATGTGTATATATGTATATATATATATATATGTGTATATATGTATATATATATATATGTATGTGTATATATGTATATATATATATGTATGTGTATATATGTATATATATATATGTATGTGTATATATGTATATATATATTATATATGTATGTGTATATATGTATATATATATATATGTATGTGTATATATGTAATATATATATATGTATGTGTATATATGTA
>NC_086318.1:282782015-282889515 GCF_036172605.1 Pelobates fuscus | reverse complement strand
CAACACACATTAGACTATCAATAAAAATAACTAGTGTGCAAAATTTAAATCTTATGCCAAAATCGACAATCTGAAAACAGACTTGAAATTATTTTTTATCTGATTGTTTTGGCCGACAACTTGAAATTATCTTTAAATTGTCAACAATTCACTTTTATCAATTACGCTGTTAGTTGCAGTTCTGGACCTGTTTAACCCCTTCGTGACCAGACCACTTTTCAATTTTCTTACCGTTTGGGACCAGGGCTGTTTTTACATTTCTGCTGTTTGTGTTTAGCTGTAATTTTCCACTTAGTCATTTACTGTACACACACATATTATATACAGTTTTGTTTCGCCATTAAATGGTCTTTCTAAAGATGCCATTATGTTCATTGTATCCTGTAATTGACAACCAAAAAAAAATTATAACATTTAAAAAACACACCTTTTCTAACTTTGACCCCCAAAATCTGTTGCGCATCTACAGCCGCCAAAAAACACCCTTGCTAAATAGTTTATACATTTGTCCTGAGTTTAGAAATACCCAATGTTAACATGTTCTTAGCTTTTTTGGGAAAGTTATATTGCTATAAGTACAAATAGGACATTGCTGTTTCAAAATATAATTTTTTTTAAAATGTATCAATAGTGACATTGTAAAACTTTTATCTGTCATGAATTTCTGAATTACACCTCACATGTACATATTTTTTTTTAGTAGACAACCCAGGGTTTTCAATATGGGTTATGTCCAGTCTTTTTAGTAGCCACTTAGTCACAAAAACTGGCCAAAGTTAGCATTTATATTTGTTTGTGTGTTTACAATGCAAAAAGCAATTATGAACGCTAACTTTGGCAAGTGTTTGTGACTAAGTGGCTACTACAAAAGACTGAACATACCCTATTTGCAATACCTTGGGTTTTCTACTTTTGCAAATGGTACGCCATCAAGGGGGTAATTCTCATTACTGGGCTACCATACGCTCTCAAAGGCAACATAACCAATCTCGAAAATTTCAATGTGAAAAAATGGAAAGGCGTGCCTTATATTTGACCCTGTAACTTTCAAAAACACTATAAAACCTGTACATGGGGGTTACTGTTATACTCTACTACTTACATAGTTACATAGTCACATAGTTGAAAAGAGACTTGCGTCCATCAAGTTCAGCCTTCCTCACACTTGTTTTTTTCCTGTTGATTCAAAAGAAGGCAAAAAAAAACCCAGTTTGAAGCACTTCCAATTTTGCAACAAGCTAGGAATAAAATTCCTTCTTGACCCCAGATTGGCAGTCAGATTTATCCTTGGATCAAGCAGTTATTACCCTACATTGAAAGATTATATCTTTGAATATTCTGTTTTAGCAAGTATGCATCTAGTAGATGTTTGAACATCTGTATGGACTCTGATAAAACCACTTCTTCAGGCAGAGGATTCCACATCCTTATTCTTCTTACAGTAAAAAAAACTTTTCTTTGCCTTAGACAAAATCTTCTTTCTTCCAGTCTAAACGCATGACCTCGTGTCCTATGTAAAGTCTGGTTTGTGAATAGATTTCCACACAATGGTTTGTATTGGCCCTGAATATATTTGTATAATTGTGGCAAATTTAGCCACTTCTGGACACTTAGGGTGAATATTTCGTCAACTGTTGCTATGCTCGTTTTATATGCAGTGTGTAGAATTTGTCTGAATATTATATCAGTTATGTATTTTTATGTAAAACTGTATACAGTATTTCGCTTTACGGAGAGATAATGTGATTAACAGTACATTCTTGCACAATTATCTCTCCTGTACGGCAAGGCATGCTGGGAAACAGCCTTGCAGGCTAAGTTCACCACACAGTCCTCTGTAGTAAAACCCCTGCAATGTCATTCAGGAAACCCCTTGCACGGGGTCTTGCATAAATACTGTGACCGTGGAATAAAATGACAGTTGGCTCCCAGACTATGTGTTGTCTAGTCCTTGGGGAAGAGGGATTATTATTACGCTGCCTGTGTTTTACCTGCTTTATCCTGACTACCAGCGGAGATACCGTGAATTATACTGCTACTCCGCTACAATAATGTTATCATATCCCCTCTCAGGCGATGTTTTTCTAAACTAAATAGGTTTCAATTTGTTAACCTTTCTTCATAGCTGATATGTTCCAGTCCTTTTATTAATTTTGTAGCCCGCCTCTGCACTTTTTTTTTATGTGGTCTTACCAGTGATTTATAAAGAGGCAAAATGATATTCTCGTCCCGAGAATGAATGCCATTTTTCATGCATGACAATACCTTACTGGCCTTGGCCACTGCTGATTGACATTGCACATTGTTGCATAGTTTGTTGTCTATAACAATTCCCAAGTCCTTTACGTGTGTGGTTATTCCTAATTCGCTTCCATTAACCCCTTAAGGACACATGACATGTCTGACACGTCATGATTCCCTTTTATTCCAGAAGTTTGGTCCTTAAAGGGACACTCCAGGCACCCAGACCACTTCTGCTCATTGGAGTGGTCTGGGTGCCAACTCCCACTACCCTTAACCCTGCAAGTGTAATTATTGCAGTTTTTCATAAACTGCAATATTTACATTGCAGGGTTAACTCCACCTCTAGTGGCTGTCTATTAGACAGCCACTAGAGGTCACTTCCTGGGTTCTAGCACAGGTTTCCTGTGCTAGAGCGTCGCTGGACGTCCTCACGCTGTGTGAGGACCTCCAGCGTCGCTCAAAACCCCATAGGAAAGCATTGAAATGATTTTTCAATGCTTTCCTATGGGGAGACGTAATGCGCATGCGCGGAATTTCCGTGCATGCGCATTAGGTCTCCTCGGCCGGTGAGCGAGATTAGTCTCGCCCACCGGCCGACGTAATCACTAGTAGGAGCGTCGCGGAGGCGGAGACAGCGGCGAGGGACATCGCCGCTGTCCCAGGTAAGTCACTGAAGGGGTTTTCACCCCTTCAGTAACCGGGGATTGGTGGGTGGGAGGGAGAGGGACCCTCCAGTGCCAGAAAAACGAATCGTTTTTCTGGCAATGGAGTTTCCCTTTAAGGGGTTAAGGGTATACGTTGCTTGTGTATTCTTTACACCCAAGTGCATAACTTAGCATTTTTCAACATTAAATTTAATCTGCCATTTGAGTGCCCAGTCCTCCAATCTATCTAAATCCCTCTGCAGCAAAGTAATATCTTGCTCACATTGTATTATTTTACAGAGTTTTGTGTCATCTGCAAACACTGAAACATGACTTCCAATGCTTTCTTCAAGATCATTTATAAACATGTTAAATAGAAGGGGTCCCAGAACAGACCTCTGAGGGACACCACTTGCCACCTCTGTCCAGCTTGAAAATGTACCATTAATGACAACTCTTTGTACTCTGTTTTTAAGCCAATGTTCTACCCAAGAACAAGCATTTTCATCTAGACCGATTTCCTTGAGTTTGAACACTAATCTATTGTGTGGGACTGTATCAAATGCCATGGCAAAATCCAAATAGATCACATCTATTGCAACACCCTGATCTATACTTCTACTTACTTCTTTGTATATAATATATCTATATATATATATATATATATATATATATATATATATATATAATTACCATAATACAGTTAGAATACAATTACATATATCATTTTATTTTTAAAATGTTTTTAAAAATATATATATACCATATATATATATATACACACGTGTGTATTTTTATATTAATATATGTATATATTAATAAAAAAAATACTTAGTATGAAGATATATATATATATGTGTGTGTGTATTTTTTTTTTGTTTATTTTAACCAACTGGGGGGACTGCCTGTCACCAGGCCACATTATGCCTGGTGACATAGACATGCGCACGGGGTATGCATGGGCACACCCTAATCCCAGCGGCCTGCACTATGTGCCTCCATGGGCCAGTGAGGAAGATCAAATATCTCCCTCACAGGCATGGAGGAAGGCAGGAGAGGACCCGGGGAGCTCTTGCCAGCAGCTCCGCCGGGTTCCTCTCGCGAGGTCAGAGTTGCCATGGCAACGCTCAGATCTCGCGAGAGTGAACTTTAGCCCCTTGTGGGGCTAGAGTTCACTCACAACTGGACCATTAGGGATGGCAGCAGCAGCAAAAGGATATTAACTAAACGGCCCCCACCCCCACACAATACACTCAAACAGCACCCAGACACAAACACAGCACGCACACACTAACAGCACCCTTACACATACAGCACACACATAAATCACCCTTACACACACTAACAGCACCCTTTCACACGCACAGCACCTGCACACACACACATCAGTGTATGTATAAGTATGCAGCATGTGTGTTTTTGCTTTAGGGTGCACACCCTTATGCAATAGGCTGCGCATGCCTATGCCAGGTGATACTATGGATGCCTATTGTGGCCTTGTGACCGCTTTTTCAGAGCGATCACATGGCCTATGGGGTCCTATTTAGCTGTGGGGGGACTGTTTGGGCTGTCAGACAGTCCCCCAGACGGAGAAGAAGACCAATCGCCAGCGGCGATCAGGTAAGTCAGGGCTGTCCAACCTGCGGCCCCCCAGATGTTGCTGAACTACAACTCCCATGATTCCCTTGCTATCTGTTTAATTTAAAGGATCATGGGAGTTGTAGTTCAGCAACATCTGGGGGGCCGCAGATTGGACAGCTCTGGGGTAAGTGAATGGGAATGGAGTGAGAGAGGGAAGCAGAGGGTTAATTTTATTTTTTTATTCTTCACTGAGTGCCTCGACCCCTCGATGCACACAGACAGAGCATCGGAGGCCTGCCTGATGGATTCTGATTCTCTGCCTCACTGCACCCGGCAGTGAGGAAGGGTATTGCAGGATGCCTCGAAGGGGAACGGGGGCGCCCGGTAGTGAGGAAGGGTATTGCAGGATGCCTCGACATTGAGGCATCACTGCAATACCCTTAGAGCAGCTGGAAGCGATCATGATCACTTCCAGCGCTCAAATGTGTCGCGGACGTACAGGCTAAGTCAGCGGTCGTTAACTACTTCTTTTTTTTTTTTTGGTCTGATGTACCCTGTACATCCGCGGTCAGTAAGGGGTTAAAAGTGTTGTGGTTGCTTTGTACCAGTGAAAGGATTGAAGATCATTTATATTAATTTAGACTGTTTTAAAATCATGTCTTAAATGCAATTAAAACACTGCTTGACATCTAAAAGGCATCACAGCAACATAGTATTTATTTGAGACTAAATTGTGTATGTGTGTATAGATGTAGATATAGATATAGTTTTTTTTTTTTCTTTCTTCAATTGGTTAATAGGTGACTGTGCATTAACCTGAAATCAATAGCCATAACATTGTTTAATGTTTTACTTAAAATAAATCCAGCCTTAATATATTGGCTGTTCTCTTAAGCAACACGTTTTATGTTTTTAACATTATTTAATAACCTTGTTCTATAAAATGGTACATTTGCAGGGTCAGATCCAGGAGACTCCTATTATCTTGGAGCGAGACTAAGCAAAGATGGTTGCTGTGGAAGCATTATATGAGCTGCTAACAAATGACTGATCTTGTGGCAGTGGTCACCACTGGTGAACTAGTAGAGGACATGCTGGAAAATGTTTACAACTGCTATTGTATTATAAAATGTCAATCCTTGCACTTAGCCATCTCTTGTATATAGTGTAAATGCCAAATGCAATCTCTAAAGGTCAAGTTTACTTCAAATTTTGTAATTGGTTTGTAAGAAGAATAAATATGCCCTTTACCTTGTTTGCCTTATTAATGATTTTGTGGAACTTTTATTTATTTTTTGTTACATAATTGAAGATTATATTAGCTTTAGTGTACTAATAATCTTAATTTTAGTAATGACAGGAGGCGAATATTTGCATATCTTTCTTTACTGAAAACTCCAGCAGCATAGAAACAGTAACAACCAATCAGAGAAAAGATATGCTGCCCATAAAAGGGTCTGTCTATGACATAATTTCCTCTTTCTTTGAGGCGAAAAAAAGGTAACAGTCAATACATAAAATATCAACACAGATTAACAATTCAAGAATATATAACGATAAAGAACTTAGGTAGATCCATGATGTGACGGAGTGGAAGACGATTCTTCGTCCCATAAAAAGGATATTCACGCTGAAAGAAAAAGAAAAAGGTGAAAGGTTTCTGGCGTGGAAACGTGTCCGCATATCATAACCATTGTATAACTGAGCAATAATATATATTAAGATGTGAAATTTAAACCTAGGGCATCAAAGTATTATACTTAAACTTAGGTTATCAAGAACGGAACGTGAGAAACATGACCACAAAATCAAAGGAAAAAACTGATGATATATATAAACCATGCATAGCAAAGAACAATGCAAAAAAACATATGCTAACATATACAGTAATAACCTGCATGCTTACCTGAGCACTAGGACTTAAACCTGAAGAAAAACAAAGTAATCTGGGGGGGGAAAGAAAAAACCCTAGGGCGGGAAATATTCGCCTCCTGTCATTACTAAAATTAAGATTATTAGTACACTAAAGCTAATATAATCTTCAATTTTACCACATGACAGGAGGCTTCATATTTGCATTTTTAAAGCTTAGGCCTAACCAGTGTGAAGGAAGCATGCGAAACCTGGCGGAAATAGAATGTCCGAAAAGTACTTTCCCTAGACCAGTCCGCGCAACGCATAATGTCGGTTAGGGAGGCGCCTGCCAAGAACGCTTGGGATGCCGCCGCCCCCCTAACTGAATGTGCTCCAAAGCTAGATTTGATTCCCACCAGTTGCAGTAACCAGCGAACCCATCTGGCCAGGGTGGTCGTAGACACTGGGCCGTGAGGTTTCACGTAGGAAATCAACAGTTGACGCGTCGGAAAGTACCGGAGAGTGGCTGTGCTTTCTACGTATCTCCTAAGTGTCTTGACAACACACAGCTTGGAAACCGATTCAAAGTATGGATAGGATACAGAGGGCGTATCTGATTTAGTCCGTCTCGCAATGGAAAAAGTGACTCCCTCTGGAGTGAGAGAGAAACCGTCCACGTCAAAGGCTCTAATGTCAGACACCCGTCGGAAAGAGACAAGGCATAACAAAAGAGCCAATTTTGCTGAGAGTTGTTTCAGAGATAGAAACGGGTTGTCCGGCCAACCTCTCAGAAAGTCCAGCACTCTACTCACCTGCCAGAGGTTGGAATATTTGGGCGCTGGGGGTCTCGTCATTCTAGCGCCTCGCAGCAGGCGACATACCAGTGGGTCTTGACCCACCGGTCTGCCTTGTACTGGGATGTGTGCCGCTGAAATGGCCGATCTGATCACGTTAAGGGATCTGAATGATCTACCAGTCGAGAAGAGATGGGCAAGATAGTTGAGTATCAGCGGGATAGGGGCAGTAAAGGGATCGGAATCCCTCTCCACGCACCAATCACTCCAGGCTGACCAAGCGGAAATGTAACATCTCCTGGTGCCCGGGGCCCACGAATCCCAAAGGAGGTCTTTAGTAGACTGCGATAGGCCGTGGACTGACCAGGATCCCCTGAAATCGTCCAAGCCACTAGTTCCAATTGGTCTTCCAGGACGAGGGGGTGAGGTTCCCCTCGAGGTCTCGACAGAAGGAGTGGGAAAGTCGGGAGCAGCACGGGAGTGTCGTGGGACATCTCCAGGAGGTCCGGAAACCACGGTTGACTCTGCCAGAGGGGCGTTATGAGTAGGGTCGAAGTCCTGTGGGTGCGTAAGTACCATAGCACTCGTGGGATCATCGAGAATGGAGGGAAAGCGTAGGCTCCGTGTGAGGGCCAGTCCTGCAGGAAAGCGTCCGCCGCTTCGCTCATCGGATCCGGAAGCCAGCTGTAGTATCTCCGTAGTTGGTGGTTGGTCCTTGAGGCGAACAGATCTATTGATAGCGGACCCATCCGTTGTCGCAGTGTCTGAAATATCTCTCTGTTGAGCGTCCAATCGCTGGTGTCTCTCCAGTGCCGGGAGAACCAGTCCGCCGTCAGGTTGGAAACCCCTGGGAGGTATTCCGCCTGTAACGTGATGTTCCTCTGCATGCAGAAGCTGTAGATGTCCTTCGTAGCTTCGGTCAGATCTTTGGACCTCGCTCCGCCCAGGCGGTTGATGTATTGTACCGCCGAAATGTTGTCCATGCGGAGCAGGATACAGCAGTTCGACTTGTCCTTGGCCAGGCTGCGTATGGCGAAGGAACCCGCGATCAACTCCAGGCAGTTGATGTGGAGACCGGTTTCCTCCCCTTGCCAGGGTCCCCCCGTGGAGGCCTCTGAGCAGTTGGCGCCCCATCCCCATAAACTGGCGTCCGATTCCACAATGAAGTCCGGGGAGGAGCCGAAGATCGCCTTGCCGTTCCAGGCTTGTATGTGTAGCAACCACCATCGCAGTTCTGATCTCACCTCCCGAGTGAGTGGGATCCAGTGGTCGTAGGAATGTCCGGTGCGCAGGTATCCCGCTTTCAGCCGTTGCATGGCCCTGTAGTGTAGAGGGCCCGGGAATATCGCTTGAATGGATGAGGACAGGAGTCCTACAATCCGGGCGAGCATCCTGAGCGGTATTGAGTCCATCTTCAAGACTCGCCTGATTTCCTTCCTTATTGAGGCAATCTTTTTCGAGGGGAGGCGTAGTACGCATTCCCTCGAATCGATGTCGAAACCCAGGAACTGCACTGGGATGGAGTGAGAGACGATTTTTGCATGTTCACCACGAATCCCAGGGACTCTAGTAAGTGAACTACAAAGTTCGTCTGCGATCGTAGCCTGGACGCGGATTCGCAAAAAATCAGCAAATCGTCCAAGTATACGAGACAGCGTATGCCTCTTGTACGGATGTGAGCCATCACCGGCCTCAATAGCTTCGTGAAGCACCACGGAGCCGAGCTGAGGCCGAATGGCAGGCAAGTAAATTGGCATACCCGTCCTCTCCATCTGAAGCGGAGAAACTGACGGTAACTTCTGTCTACGGGGACCGTGAGATACGCGTCTTTGAGGTCCAGGCGCGTAAACCAGTCGTTCTTGACGAGAAGGTCTTGTAGAAGATGGATGCCTTCCATCTTGAAGTGTCTGTAGGCCACAAAGGCGTTTAGTTGTCGGAGGTTGATAACCGGCCGATACTCGCCTGTTTTCTTCTTTACCAAGAAGATATTGCTTATAAAACCTCCCCCGTCTGGCGCGTATTGAACCGCGCCCTTCTCGAAGAGCGAGTGGATCTCCTCGTCCACCAGTCGGTTTTGTTCTGCCGACATGCGTATCGGGAGGGGGAGAGCGGTTTGGACAGGTTGCGCGGTAAAGTCTATCACGAAACCGCGCACCGTCTGGAGGACCCAGGCGTCTCTGGTGATCCGTGTCCAGTTCTGGAAAAAAGAAGACAGGTTGCCTGCAATAAACTTTGGGACAAATGTTCGTATGGAGGGACTCACCATTATTGAAGCGGCCGCGTCCGCGGCTCCTGAAACCTCTGGACCTTCCTGCGCCTCGAAACGTAGAAGGCTTTTGCGAGGAGGACGGGAAGAAGGTTGGCGTCTGTGGGAACGCCCTGGAACCTGAGGTCCAAAATCGGCTGGCGGCACGGTTCCGCTGTCGGCCAGCCCTTCCAAAAACACCTCTTGCGGGAGGAGTGTGGAACACTTGTCTGAGTGAGGTCTTGGCCTTGTTTAAGGTCGTGAATAAATTCACATGTCGTTTCAGCTCAGTAATTAAGGCATCGCCAAATAGTAGACCCTTGGCCTTAGGCCCAAATTCTTTGGCTCCCAGTTCCAGGAGCTTGCTGTCTATTCTGATCAGAGCCGATCTGCGTCTCTTGACGCAAAGCGCTGCGTTGGCGTTGCCCAGCAGACATATTGCGCGTTGGGCCCATTCGCGTATGATATGGGGGTCCAGCAGCGATCCTTGGCTGAGGGCCATGTCAGCGTGATACAGCATCTTAGCTATGGGACCCAGCAGGTCCAGCACTTTGTCCTGTGCCGCCTTGATGCCCTTTTCAACCCCTTTGCGCGGGTCTCTGCCCGAGCATGACATAAAGGCTACCATAGTATCATCAAATTCTGGCGTTAGCGCCACCTTGTCGGGGATCAGGGGCCTGGGGCATTCGGCCCGGAGGCGCGTCCGTACCTCCTTCTCCAATGGCTTGCGCAGCCAGTAATGAATAAATTTTGCCAGATGTTCTGGCAGTGTCCACTCTGAGGAGCGAGGGTGTCGGATGGTGCGTGGGTCAAACAACGGCAACCCCTGTTCGTCCATAAAGACGCCATCCCCGGACGGACCGGCGGAGTGGCTGTCATCGGCCTCTTTGTCCAAGAAGGTCTCCTTGACATAAGTCGAAGAAGTGGGTGGCAGATCCTGCCATTCCTCGTCGTCCGAGGGTGAACCCTCCCGTTGCCATTCATCCACCACATTCAGGCGATGTGGATCGTAGGCGTCGTCCTCGTCCGAGGACAGGGGTGTGCAGGGTGCGGGTTGTTGGTCCGCGCCCTTGACCCGTTTGGCGGGCATCTTGCCCTTCGCCTTGGCGGAGGGGGGGCTCAAAGGCTTCCTGAGTCGCTTGGCCTTGGACGTCTCGGAGCCCGACGCTTCCATGCGTTCCGGAGGGCTAGTATCACCACGGCTGTGGGGGAGGGCTCGCAAGAGGGCCTTTTCCACAGAAGCCGCCACGGCGGCATTGATCATGGCTTGAAAGTCTGTGTTTTGCGTATCTTCCATGACCAAATGTAGCGTCAAACCTGTGGGGCGAGAACTAGGTTCAGTGGGGAGAACCGTGTGGTTTATCGTTTGCAAACATAGACAATATTGTCGTGTATAGAAGGCTTTTATGCACGTATTTTATCCAAAGGGCTAAGCATAAGAATTAGGTACGCCCTAGTGCATATTCTCGGGGTTCACCCCGGGTGGCGTGCCGTGGTAACCAGAGGACACCCACATCAACCAAAAAAAGGGGGGGCTGTATCGCCCTGCATGCGTGTCTGGGGGGTCACCCCAGGTGGTGTGCCATGAAAAAATACCCAGAGGACACCCACATAAATTTCACCCTTGGGTGCAGTAATGTAACAGGACCCTATGAGGGGTACCCAATGATATACCCTGAAGGGTTGATAGTGCCAGCAAATTCCCCTGAGGGGTGAGAAAATATATATACGTATATGTATGTATGTCCCTTTAATTAATAACCACACTGAGGGGACGATAACAACTTATTCTGAGCCTTCAAATTTGAGCATGCATTCCCTTGCCACAGTGAGGCAGATGTACAAATAGGAAAAAAAGTGTTGTGAAGTATTTTCTCCCTCAGGGAGAAAAGAAGGCACCAAACAGTAATATGTAAATATAACTATCCCTGCCCGGCAGTGCAGGGGTTGGGGAGAAAGGAGACCGGGGAGTCACCCTGAGGGTGGTCCCCGGTGTCGTTACGGCGGTCGGTGAATACCGAACCGCAGAGAGAGGCCGCCGCGGATCTCGCGATAACCGCGAGATCCAAGATGGCCGCCGGCCGCGTGGGGAAGAGGTTCCCGCTCGCGGCCGCGAGCGGTAAGGAAAACGCGGCGGATAGAAAAAAACAAGCCCCGGCTACCCTCCACCCGTCACCCCACAATAACCCTGCGTGTGGTAGAGGCAGGTCCGTGCGGCGAGCGTGGCACAGCCAGCCGCGCCGCCCGCGGATCGCCGGAAAAAGTGAAAGGGAGAAAACAAATAAAACGAGCACAGAGCAGAGAGAGGGGAGCAGGTAAGGCAGTCAGGGCAAGAATAAACACACGTATACAAATTAAATCAGTACACAAATAAAAACAGGTACACAGTAAAAAATCTTTGCACAAGGCAAAATACTCTGACCTGTTGATGGCTGGAGCAGCAAAGAAAGAGGAAATGATGTCATAGACAGACCCTTTTATGGGCAGCATATCTTTTCTCTGATTGGTTGTTACTGTTTCTATGCTGCTGGAGTTTTCAGTAAAGAAAGATATGCAAATATGAAGCCTCCTGTCATGTGGTAAAATTGCATGTTGGGGTACACTTTTAAAGGGACACTATAGGCACCCAAACCACTTAAATTTCTCACGTCCCTTAACCCTGCAGAGGTAATTATTGCAGTTTTTAATAAAACACAATAAATACTTTTGGGGGTTAACTGCACCTCTAATGGATGTCTACCAAACAGCCACTAGAGGGACTTCCGGATCGTTGGACTTTTGGTCACCTAAGTGACGCTGGAAGTCGACACGCTATGCATGAGGACATCCAATGTCATAAAGAACCGCATAGGAAAGCATTATACATGCTTTCCAATGGGGGAGATACGAACGCCTGGGGTGGTTTTGATGCTACTGGAGTTCCATAAGTATAAGGTGGCAGCTCTCCAGAGAATTTTGGAGTGTCATGCTTAATCTAAATTTCTAATTAATGGTCTGTCGCTCTGGCACTCCCATTCTCTCCCTGGTGTGGGACATCGTTTCAGGGGTTATACTTCCAGGCTCATTGTTTTCTCAAGCTCTGAGTTTGGTATGCAATGCTATGCCGGCAGGCAATGTGTCCTTTTTGAGTATAGATGATTTAAAGGAACACTATAGTCACCTAAATTAATTTTGCTAAATGAAGCAGTTTTAGTGTAGAGATCATTCCCCTGCAATTTCACTGCTCAATTCACTGTCATTTAGGAGTTAAATCACTTTGTTTCTGTTTATGCAGCCCTAGCCACACCTCCCCTGGCCATGATTGACAGAGCCTGCATGAAAAAAAAACTGGTTTCACTTTCAAACAGATGTAATTTATCTTAAATAATTGTATCTCAATCTCTAAATTGAACTTTAATCACATACAGGAGGCTCTTGCAGGGTCTAGCAAGCTATTAACAGAGCATGGGATAAGAAAATCTTAATTAAACAGAACTTGCAATTAAGAAAAGCCTAAACAGGAAGTGTTTATGGAAGGCTGTGCAAGTCACATGCAGGGAGGTGTGACTAGGGTTTATAAACAAAGGGATTTAACTCCTAAATGGCAGAGGATTGAGCAGTGAGGCTGCAGGGGCATGTTCTATACACCAAAACTGCTTCATTAAGCTAAAGTTGTTAATGTGACTATAGTGTCCCTTTAATTACTGTGAGGCAGATGTTGAGCCTTAGTGGTCTCAAACATCTTGCAGAACTACTCGGGTAAAAGACGCCCCACTGCTTTGGACTCTTTCCACTATGCACAAATCCAACATTTCTACCCATCCATTCCCATAGCGAACCTGATTTGAGAATATTTGCATGGGGGGCCACTACCAGCATATGTTGGTGGTATGTTCAATCAAACTATACTGGGAGAATCTCCTAGACACAACCATTACAGATAAACAGTGGGTCAAGGTACTCCCTTTACACCATAAAAGAATGAGTAGCTCCAAATAATAAAGTTATGAATTAATTCTTATCATTTTAGGTTTCCTTAAACAGAATATTTCCCATTGTCTTGCCTGATTGCTAGAGGTGCAGAGAGGACTATGCAACATATATGATGGGATTGCCTGTTTAGGGCACCGTACTGATGTGTGGTTAGAGATACTCTTACTGACATTTTGGTAAGGGAGGGAGGGGACCTTTCTACCTATTAAACATTTTTCACTTTCATATAATTTTACTCTTCTTTTCAAGGTTCAAGGCAATCTTCTTCATAAGTTAAAGTATGCATAAGAAGTCTGGGTCTACCCACTGTTTAAGTGGAATGTGTTTTGTTTTTGTTTTTCCCCAGACGATAAGTACTTAGAGACGTTTGGTAAATCTGCTCTTATAGCAAGATGTCCTGCCAGTGTGATGTAGACTGTTGTAAAGAGATGTTAATTCTGTATTTATCAAACATAGTTTATATGCTTTTTAAATTCATTAAATAAAGACTGTCAAACGAAAAATGTGACAGTAGAAAAAAATAAATAAATGTTATGCTATTACCAGAAGTTAACCTGTTTTAGTGTCCTGTCACAGTAGTTTGTGTTCTGTTTTTTATTTTTTTTTATTTTTTTTTTTTTAATCTTGACTTTTTTTCCCCCATCTTTAGGGATTAAATGTATTATTTTTTCCTGGCTAATCATGGCAGCATTTAACATATGGGTTTAGCTCCTCCCTCTAACCCTCAGGACAGGAAACACAATCAAACAATTAAGCCTACCTTCCCCTAGTATATTAGGTACCCCAGTATCCTCCACACCTCAGTCTTTTCCTGTCCTCCTAGCCCTAAGACAGTTTATATATATATATATATTTTTTTTTTTTCAGCTTGTCTGAATATTTTTTTTTTTTGGCTCACGTGACCATGTTTGATATGGTCTTGTCCCTGTGGAGGTCAGCCTCCCTCCTCAGGAAGCCCAGGCACATGTAGCCCAATCTCCATGGAGTTGGGAACCCCTGGGAGCCTGGGTGGTTAGTTCCACAGGCTGTGGGAATCCTCTGGCGTCCTGTGTGTGCTACAGACCTCGATCAGACGATCAGCATGACGGTAAGACGCTCTCGCATGCGCGCATTGCCGGACTCAGAGTGAATTTTGCCCATGTCCAAAATGGCGGTTTCGCGATCTCGCGACCAAGTGCGCATGTGCGATCCTTTAAAGGTGTGGGAAATTTGAAATGGCGGTATTTAGACTAAAAAACGCTCGTTTTCATTCCCTTTAAAGATACAGTGCTCTAGTAGACTGTTCTTAAATCTCTGCAGGTAAGTGAATTACTTTTCTTTTACAATCTTCATAATATTGGGCTGGGAATACATTCTTTTTTTTCATGTTCTTAGCCCTACAGTCAGTATGGATCCATCATCCCCTTCTGCAAAATCAACGAGATCTGCAATAGGTCATAGGTGAGCAATATTTTTATTTATTTTTTCTTGATTTCTTCACGTTACTAAAAAGAGTGCATAGAGGGTACAGCCTTATGACTTCAGTATCTTACAGCCCTCGTGACCGGTCCTGTCCCAGATCCCCATCGAGGAGAAGGGAGAAACCGGCAACCTGCCCTGGATGTGGAGCAAGGCCTATGGATAACTGCAGGCTCTGCAGAAGATGCTTAGCCATGGTCGCAGGAGAATCTGATCGCCAGAAGTCACCGCAAGCCTCTACCTCCTCAGCCAAGGATATTGCTTATTGGATTAAGCAAGCAGTGGTGGAGGGAATTGCTGAATCTCACAAGAATAAGAGATCAAGAGGTGAGACCTTCGCCATGGATTCAGATCAGTCTGACGATGAATATAGACAGCCTTCAGCTTACCTGGATTTAGAGCCAATCTCTTCCAGTGAAGAAGAGTATATGGAACAACCTTGCTCCTTGGACTCCAAAGCTATGGAGCATTTGATTATAGCTGTTAGAAGAACATTGGATTTGCCGGAAGAGGCCAAAGAATGTTCAGCTTCTGACAGAAACTTTGGAGATTTGCATAAGAAAAAACCTTCCTTCCAAGTTCACAGCTCTATTAAAGACCTGATGAGGAATGAGTGGCAAATTCCTAGTAAAAGGATTACTAGTCAAGGAAGGCTTTCAAAGTTATACCCGATCAAAGAGGAGGATTCCAGATTGTGGACTACGGTCCCTAAAGTGGATGCTCCTATCATTAAGGTTGCTAAAAGATCCACGCTTCCGATTGATAGCAATGCTTCCCTTAAGGAGCCCATGGATAAAATGATTGATGCTGATTTATCTAAAGCATTCATGACAGCGGGTTTAGGTTGCCATCCGGCTGTTTCCATTTCTGCTTTGTCTAGAGCCATGCGTTCCTGGTTGCTTGACTTGGAGGATGACATCGATAAAGGTGTTAGTAGACGTCAGATGGCGGAATCCTTAAGAGATATCAAACTCGCCAGTGACTGGCTTTTGGAATCCTCCACTGACCTCATTAGAATTCTTTCTAAGGTTATGGCTCATTCAGTCACCGCTAGAAGGGCGGTTTGGCTGAGGTCCTGGGGGGCAGACCTTTCCTCTAAGAATAATTTATGCTCACTTCCCTTTATGGGAGAAGTGCTTTTTGGGAAGCCGCTGGATGAAGCTATTAAAAAAGCGGCTGAGGTTAAACAGGTCATGCTGCCACAAGATAGACATCCTAAGAGACCTCATTTGGACCGCAGACCTTTTAGGGATCAAGGCTACTTTAGGGAAAGTAAGACCTACAGACCGGGCAGAGAATTCTCGAGGCATTCCAATTGGAAGAGCGACCAGAATGTCAAATCCTCTAGAGGCAAGACGCAGACTTCTTCCTTTCGCCCCAACAAGCAATTCTGAAGGTGGCTTACTCCAGGTTCCTCGAGTGGGAGCACGTCTTTCATTCTTTCAGAGGGCCTGGGAAATCATTCCAGATGCTTGGGTAAGATCCATTATCAGCGGAGGTTATCATCTGGAATTCGAAGAATATCTGCCTCCACCAAGGTTTATTCGCACAAGGCTTCCTGCCAACATCCAAAAAAGAGAGATTCTGAGTCTTTATGTCTACAATTTTGTTATGGAAAAAGCCATCGTACCTGTACCCATAAGAGAAAGATTCCAGGGTTATTATTCTCCCCTGTTTTTGGTCAAGAAGCCGGAAGGAAAATGGAGACCTATTCTAGAACTCCACCAGCTCAACCTTTATCTGAGAGTCAGAAGATTTTGCATGGAATCTATTCGCTCCATCATTCCTGTTGTTCATCACCAAGATTGGATGATATCAGTAGATCTCAGGGATGCCTATTTTCATGTCCCTATCACGATCGCCCATCAAAAGTTTCTCAGGTTTTGTGTCCGGAAGGAACACTTTCAATTTCAGGCCCTTCCTTTTGCTATAAGTACGGCCCCAAGGACCTTCTCGAAGGTTCTGGTCACCATCATTGCCTTGCTCAGAAAAGAAGGTGTAGCGGTGTTTCACTACCTGGACGACATCCTGGTAGTGGCCCCAGACCTAGGATTAATATTCAAACACATCTCATTTCAGTTGGCTCATCAATTACGAGAAGAGTCACTTGCATCCTTCAAGAGAACTGATATTCCTGGGAGCAAATTTCAATACAGACACGGCGATTGTATCCCTCGCACATGACAAAGATCATACTTCAAGATCGATAAGGGACTTCAGTCTGAAGACTTCAGCCATGGCAAGAGAGTTTATGAGGCTCCTGGGGACTCTTTCCTCCACAATAGAGCTTGTCAGGTGGGCTCAGTGGAACCTTCGCCCTCTTCAGCAATTTTTTCTGAAAAATTTCAGGACCAGCTCGAGGGATTGGGAGACACTGATTCGCATTCCTTTGGTTCTGAAACAGAAGCTCCTTTGGTGGATGTCGTGGGAAAATATCTCCCGAGGGTTCCCCTTGCGGGAAATAGATTGGGTGGTCATTACGACGGATGCCAGTCTGACAGGTTGGGGGGCGTGTGATGAAGTGCCCTTCACCACTTGGGCCTGGAGAGGACTGCTTGCCAGCCTCTTGCCATGTGATTATGGTCCCTGGGAGATTGGGCCCTTTAAAAACAGTATTCGGCCCTAACAGAGTGCATGTCACTCATTCTGGCCCTTTAAATACAGTGGGGCCATTCGGTACTTGCCCTGTGTGAGCGGTGATACCCCAGATAGCTATGCCATGGAGCCTATTCATATAATGAAAGACTATGGGAAAGACTTTAGCTCCATGGCAATTGAACTGTGTGAATAGGATCTGCGCTCTATTCGGTAGTTAGGCAATCGATTTTTTCAAGCAAAATGGCCTCCGAAAACTCAATGCTTGCCTTCCAACATCAGAGAACTAAGAGCTACTTTCCTGGCACTTCTTCATTTTCAACATGTCATCAGGCATTGCTGGGTCAAGTTGAGAGTGGACAACAAAGCAGCTGCTGCCTACATAAACCATCAAGGCGGAACAAGGAGTGTAGCCCTGATGAGAGAGATCGTTCCCATTATGACCTGGGCTCAGAATCATGTGGAGGGCCTGTGTGCCACCTATCTCCCAGGGAAGGAGAATGTATTAGCGGATTTCCTCAGCAGACACCTGATAGAAGCTTCAGAATGGCAACTTTCCTGGAGGATCTTCACCCAGTTGGTCCAGAAGTGGGGTCTTCCCCAAGTAGACCTCATGGCGACCATTCGGAATGCGCAGGTTCCAGGCTTTGTGTCGAGGAGATACCATCCAAAGGCGGTTGCTCAGGATGCTCTATCCATCAATTGGGTATTCAATCTGGCTTATGTCTTTCCTCCGATTCCCCTCATACACGCTGTTCTGAGAAAGATCTCCAAGGAACATCGCAAGGTGATAGCTGTCCTTCCCTTCTGGCCTCGTCGCCCTTGGTTTCCCCTGTTACAGAGGTTATCGATGAACCTGCCTTGGGAACTTCCAATCTCAGAAGACCTGCTAATTCAGGGTCCAGTGTTTCATCCGGAGCCTCACAAATTCAGGCTCCATGCATGGCTAATGAGAGGAAGTCTCTAGTTGAACATGGCCTTTCGGACCAGGTTATCTCAACCCTGTTACGTTCCAGGAATCCTTCTACTTCTTCTACTTACCATAAGGTATGGGAAGCCTTTGCACGATGGTGTAATTCCACGGTTCAAGATTTAGGTTCCCCTTCCGTGTCTCAGGTTTTGGGTTTCCTACAAGCAGGCCTGGAGAGAGGCCTTCAACTTAACACGCTTAAAGTGCACTACTCGGCTCTTTTGGCTCTTTCTGGTGTTCGTTGGGCATTAAATCCTATTGTGATTCGATTCTTCAAAGCAGTCATTAGGATTATGTGACGAGAGCAATCTCACCACATTGCATTGGAGAAGCCTGGCTGCCCGCCTGCTGCCTTTGGACTATGGCCCTGGGAGATTGGGCCCTTTAAAAACAATATTCGGCCATACCAGAGTGTATGTCACTCATTCTGGCCCTTTAAATACAGTCATTCAGTACTTGCCCTGTGTGAACGGTGATACCCCAGATGGCTATGTCATGGAGCCCATTCATATAATGAAAGACTATGGGAAAGACTTTAGCTCCATGGCAATTGAACTGTGTGAATAGGATCTGAGCGCTATTCTGTAGTTTTGTGCGCTCAGATCCCAGCTATCTGGGGATATGTGAAATGTCTGTGTGTTATGTGTAAAAGGTGACTTTATGTATGTTAAAGTGTTTTCTGTCTTTTTGCAACCATGTGCTCAATGGAGTCTGCCTCTAGCCCTGGATAATTGGATTACTTTCCCCATTGTCTCCAGGATAGAGGCCTCTGTAAAACCTGTTTAACCCCTTAAGTCCGGAGGACGTAATATTACGTCCTGCAGGAACCGGCTCTAAACGCCGACGGGCGTAATATTACGTCCTCGCCATAATGGCCGCCCACGTGGCCGGCGCTAATCGCCCGCTGCAGATCGCGGTCGGGGGGGATGCCTGGCCCCCCAGGCAACCCCCCCTGTGGCCGGTGACCGCGATCTGCAGTCTCTGATCGCAGTGAGAGGCTGTCACTGCGACCAGTATTAAGCATGTGTCAGCCGATTTCAAATCGGCTGACACATGCGGCCGGCGGCGTTCCCCTTCTGCAGATCGCGGTCGGGGGACTTACCTGGCCCCCCAGGCAGTCCCCCTGGGGTCAGTGACCGCGATCTGCTAAGTCTGAGATCGCAGTGACAGGCTGTCACTGCGATCTCAGAGCTCTCTGATCGCAGTGACAGGCTGTCACTGCGATCTCAGTGCTCTCTGATCGCAGTGACAGCCTGTCACTGCGATCAGTGTTACATGTGTCAGCCTATTGGCTGACACATGTAACTGGCACAGTGATCCCCCTGCAGATTGGAAGGGGGGAGTGCTTGTACCACCCAGGCACTCCCCCCTGTGGTCAATTACCCAATCTGCAGGAGGTGATCACAGTGACAGGCAGTCACTGTGATCACTGATCCTGTGTCAGCCAGTGATGTGAAATCACTGGCTGACACTGTCATTGCCCCCCTGTCATAAAATAAAATAAAATAAAATATTAGTTAAAAAAATTACAGTTACAAATAAGATATACTTAGATCATATATATTATATATATATGATCTAAGTATATATATATATATATATACACATACACACACACACACACATTTACACATACACGACGTGTATTTAAATATTAATATATATATAAATATATATATTAATATCAAATTACACGTAGACTGATACTGATCAAATATATATATAATTATTGTTATATATATATTTATATATAATATAAAAAAAATATGTAAATACGTAAAAAAATAAAATTAAAAAAATATTTAAAAATAAATAATAAAAAAATATATAGATGTGTGTTATTTCGTTCTAACTGTATTGTGATAATAATATATATATATTTATATCAAAATACACGTAGAACAAAATAATATATATCATAATATATATATCTATATACATAAATATATACGTATATATACCTATATATAAATAAAAATATAAAAAAAATGATATATATATATATACGTATATATACACATATGTGTATATATATACATATATTAATTCTACACATATATTTATGTAATAATTTTACATAATTAGGTATCCTAATTAATTACAATTAGCGGGACCTGCCTGACAACCCATGCCGAAAGTATAGGGAATTTAATTTGCTAGCACTATATTTAACCCTATAACTTTCCAAGACACCATAAAACCTGTACATGGGGGGTACTGTTTTACTCGGGAGACTTTGCTGAACACAGATATTAGTGTTTCAAAACAGTAAAATGTATTACAACGATGATATCGCCAGTAAAAGTGACGTTTTCTGCATTTTTCACGCACAAACAGCACTTACACGGACGATATTATTGCTGCAATACTTTTTACTGTTTTGAAATACAAATATTTGTGTTGAGCGAAGTCTCCCGAGTACAACAGTACCCCACATGTACAGGTTTTATGGTGTTTTCAAAAGTTACAGCGTCAAATATAAGGCTTGTGTTTCATTTTTTTCACATTAAAATTCGCCAGATTGCTTACGTTGCCTTTGTGACCCTATGGTAGCCCAAGAATGAAAATTACCCCTATGATGGCATACCATTTGCAATAGTAGACAACCCAAGGTATTGCAAATGGGGTTTGTCCAGACTTTTTTAGTAGCCACTTAGTCACAAACACTGGCCAAAATTGGCGTTTTTTGCATTTTTCACACACAAACAAATACTAACGCTAACTTTGGCCAGTGTTTGTGACCAAATGGCTACTTAAAAAGACTGGACATACCCCATTTGCAATACCTTGGGTTGTCTACTATTGCAAATGGTATGCCATTATGGGTGTAAATTTAATTCCTGGGTGTAAATTTAATTCCTGGGCTACTAAAGGCAACATAACCAATCTGGCGAATTTCAATTTCAAATGTAACGTGCTATATTTGACCCTGTAACTTCCCAAAACACCATAAAACCTGTACATAGGGGGTACTGTTTTACACGTGAGACATCGCTGAATACAAATATGTGTATTGTATTGCAGTAAAAGCAAACAGTATTTTGACATCCACAGTTAAAATGTCACATAGAACAAAAAAAAATTAAACAATTATTTTTTTCTCCCATTTTTTTATAAATTTTTTATATTAAATTATGTTCAATACCTAAATATTTGATGTTAAATGAAAGCCCTGTTTCCCCTGAATAAAATGATATATAATAAGGGGGGGTGCATTTAATATGAAAGAGGTGAATTACGGTTGGACAGACATATAGCGTAAATGCCAGGTTTTGTTTACGTTTTGTTCTGTTCACAACTTGTACATTTGGCTGCGGTGTTAAGGGGTTAAACCAGATTGCCATGCTGCCAGCCAGGGACCAAAATATACTTTTACTAACTTTTGAACCCCTGGTCTGATTCATGCCATTTTTTAATATGTTGTTCCCCTTTATGGATTGATGTATGGTTTTAGAGTTATGAATGTTAGTTAAAAAGTATGTTTTAAACTGTACGTATAATTGGGTTACCTCTCAGGCTAAGGGGAGGAGATGTGTGGGATGTAACCATTGTGTGATTGGGTAATTCATAATTGTCTGTGGGCGTCTCTCTTGCAGGGGAGAATTGCATAAAAGCAGAGTGTGTGTCATTAAAAGTCAGTCTTGTTCCAGCATTAAGCTTTGGCGATACCAGCAATTTATTACTCTGTGGATTACTTGCTGATGTTATTTTATGGGAAGAAGGGAATACTTGACGGAGTAACGGATTGTACCGTCACAACTGGTGGCAAACGGCGGGATTTTCCCTTCTTTTTCCCGGCACAGAGGATTCAAGGAAAGCACTGGTATATAGTGCATGGAGGGCAACGCTAGCACTCGTGCAGCGACCCTGGCTTCGGAGGAACTCAAGGGATAGAGCTAGCTACGGGCAGCGTCCCTATCCACAGCAACATGGAAGAGGAGTTTCGCTGGAGGGTGCAGCAGCACTTGGCCCAACAGGATGGGCCTGTATCAGAGGAGTACATACTAGATTTGAGAGAGGCCACTCGTAAGGGATTGTGGAACGAGGCCCTGGACAAGGTACAGCAGCGGCGGGGTGAGAGTCTCCCCAGTGAAGAGCAGCGGTTGCATAAGCAAGTGGCCCTGCGGATGCCCTACCTGGGAGAGCAGCCCCTGGAAGAATGGGTGAAGGAACTGGAGCACCGGGTATGGCAGGAGCTATGGCTGGAGGATGCCTACCAGGCACTCTGGTGGTATATGGCACAGTATATACCCTGGACAGCCGAGCATGACAAGCCAGAGGGAGAGGAGTTTGATGGTCCTGGCTTGTTATGGGAGTCCTTTGCAGAGACTGACTTCGGGAGCCCTGCGCAGACCAGACTTCAGGACATTTTCTACACAAGGGAGGCTAGGCATGACTGGGATGACCCCCATGAGGTAGGGCAAGACCTGCTTCACCTAGCAACCATGGAGTGGGAACTGGAGCAGGACTACCGAGGTCTCTTCCACTCCATTGGGAAGGCTCAGCAGGACAGCAAGGTGACGGACCCAGATCCAGACCCCTTCAGCTGGGAAGATATCATAGAGATGTACTGGGAGGAACCCCAGGCGGCAGGTGGAGATGGGACCGAGGTCTCTCCACCGGCCCTACAGGGATGCTGGGCGGCAAGCCCAGATCCCCAGCGGCAGTACATCTCCCAGGGAGAGGAGACACCCGGTCTCTCTCCCCAGCGGCGGCCTGAGTTCCAGGAGGAGGGGATGGCAGATTCCTCCACCGTACAGCAACCAGCGTCCTGGGGAAGGGAGGCAACCGGCCTCCCTCTCCTTCACCAACCAGAGATACCTGAGGTAGTGGACCTCATAGACGTGTCCTGGGGACGCACACAGATGGCAGGTGGAGATGGGACCGAGGTCTCTCCACCGGCCCAGATCCCCGGCGGCAGTACATCTCCCAGGGAGAGGAGACAACCGGTCTCGCTTCCCAGCGGCGGCCTGAGTTCCAGGAGGAGGTAATGGCAGATCCCTCCACCTTACAGCAACCAGCACCCTGGGGAGTGGGGGCAGCCGGGGCCCCTCTCCCACCGCAGCAGGAGATACCGGGTGAGGGGGAGAACAACCCTAACTACACTGGCGCAGATGGGACCGCGGTCTCTGTGCCAGTACTACAGGGATGCGGGACAGGTGGTCCACATCCCCAACCAACCCCGCAGGGATGCCAGGAGGAGGAGGTAAGCAAAACTTCCCCTCCCCAGCTACATCCCAACTGGGTCTTAGAGGCAGTGGATGAGCCTACGATACCCACTGACCCCCTCCAGCAGCAGCAAATTTTTTTGGGAATTGGGAGCCCAGTCTCCATTCCCCAGCGGCAGAGTATCCTACAGGGAATAGAGAGCCCAGTCTCCTTTCTCCAGCAGCAAGACTCTGTATTGGGAGCAGAGACAGTCAGTCTCCCTCCCCCGCGGCTGGAAGTATATATGGGAGATGAGCTTGTTATCCCCTCTCCCCAGTGGCAGCTTAACATACCAGGGGGAGACAGTAAGCCCCACACCTGTGCAGATGGGACCGTGGTCTCTGCACTTTCCGCACAGGGGGTAGGGACGGTCGGTCCTGCCCCCCCACGTCAGGGCTGTTTAGCCAAAGGGATGACAGTCGGTCTCCAACAGGAGAGCTGTGTAACTAAAGGGGAGACAGTCGGTCTCCAGCAGCAGAGCGGTGCAGCTAAAGGGGAGACAGCCGGTCTCCAGCAACCAGGCTTCAACCAGACTACTCCCGTGGTAGTGCTGGCATCCGGGCAGAGTGCCACTGGTCTCTGCCCACTCAGCAACCCACCAAGGCAGCCTACCAGTCACCCAGCCATGGTGAGGCATCTGGACATGGGCAAATTTCTCCTCTACCCAGGTGTAGTAACCAGTTATTGTAGGTGGGCTGTATTGCTGTTTCTCTTTTGTGGGTGGGCTGCTGGACTAACAAGGGCACTGACCGGCAGGAGGTCAGATACCCTGTTAGTCTGTTTGGAAAAGGGGAGAGATGTGACGAGAGCAATCTCGCCACATTGCATTGGAGAAGCCTGGCTGCCCGCCTGCTGCCTTTGGACTATGGCCCTGGGAGATTGGGCCCTTTAAAAACAATATTCGGCCATACCAGAGTGTATGTCACTCATTCTGGCCCTTTAAATACAGTCATTCAGTACTTGCCCTGTGTGAACGGTGATACCCCAGATAGCTATGCCATGGAGCCCATTCATATAATGAAAGACTATGGGAAAGACTTTAGCTCCATGGCAATTGAACTGTGTGAATAGGATCTGAGCGCTATTCTGTAGTTTTGTGCGCTCAGATCCCAGCTATCTGGGGATATGTGAAATGTCTGTGTGTTATGTGTAAAAGGTGACTTTATGTATGTTAAAGTGTTTTCTGTCTTTTTGCAACCATGTGCTCAATGGAGTCTGCCTCTAGCCCTGGATAATTGGATTACTTTCCCCATTGTCTCCAGGATAGAGGCCTCTGTAAAACCTGTTTAAACCAGATTGCCATGCTGCCAGCCAGGGACCAAAATATACTTTTACTAACGTTTGAACCCCTGGTCTGATTCATGCCATTTTTTAATATGTTGTTCCCCTGAATGGATTAATTGTGAATATGTAATTTTCATGTGAATGTGATGTATGGTTTTAGAGTTATGAATGTTAGGTAAAAAGTATGTTTTAAACTGTACTTATAATTGGGTTACCTCTCAGGCTAAGGGGAGGAGATGTGTGGGATGTAACCATTGTGTGATTGGGTAATTCATAATTGTCTGTGGGCGTCTCTCTTGCAGGGGAGAATTGCATAAAAGCAGAGTGTGTGTCATTAAAAGTCAGTCTTGTTCCAGCATTAAGCTTTGGCTCATGTGTGGATTATTTGGCGATACCAGCATTTTATTACTCTGTAGATTACTTGCTGATGTTATTTTATGGGAAGACGGGAATACTTGATGGAGTAACGGATTGTACCGTCACAGATTAGACCTCCTATCAAGGGATTCTCGGCTCCTTGGAATCTGCCTCTGGTTCTGCAGGCCTTGACGGAACATCCCTTCGAACCTATTGATGAGGTCCCTATGCAGGTTCTTTCTCTAAAGACCCTGTTGTTACTGGCCTTGGTATCTGCTAGGAGAATGTCAGATATTAGAGCACTGTCGTCTGAGGAACCGTTCACTACCTTCTTCGATGATAGAGTTGTGCCACAGCCTAGACCTGAGTTCCTTCCTAAGGTTGTTACATCCTTCCACCTGAATCAAGAGATTGTCCTGCCGGGGTATTTTCAGGAGCCATCATCTCCTGAAGAAGAAAAATGCCATACGCTAGACCTGAGGAGGTGTATTTCCACATATATTGGACGCTCAGCTAATTGGAGAAAGTCTCCCCAATTGTTTGTGATACCTTGGGGTTCTCGTAAAGGTGAAGCAGCCTCTGTCGCTACCCTTCGTTCCTGGACTGTTCAGGCTATTTCTAGAGCTTACAGTACAAAACAGGTTCCAGTTCCCAAAGACATCAAGGCACATTCCACAAGGTCCATTGCTACTTCATGGGCTGCAGAGTCAGGAGTTCCTGCAGAGAGCATCTGTAAAGCTGCCAATTGGTCATCTTTGAAGACCTTTGTACGTCACTACAGAGTGGATGTCGCTTCTCATTCTGATTCAGAGTTTGGCCTATCGGTCTTGAACTCTTATAAGCCTTAAGTGGATATTAAACAATTTTTGTAGCATGACTTACCCTCCCTGAGTGGTTATTGCTTTGGGAATCCCATATGTTAAATGCTGCCATGATTAGCCAGGAATAGAGAAAATTTGTTGATACTTACCGTAATTTTCTTTTCCTGGCTATTATTCATGGCAGCATTTGATCTCCCGCCCTCTCTTGGTTTATTTGTCTTGTTACTGGACTGAGGTGTGGAGGATACTGGGGTACCTAATATACTAGGGGAAGGTAGGCTTAATTGTTTGATTGATTGTGTTTCCTGTCCTGAGGGTTAGAGGGAGGAGCTAAACCCATATGTTAAATGCTGCCATGAATAATAGCCAGGAAAAGAAAATTACGGTAAGTATCAACAAATTTTCTCTAATATTGTTAATTTAGTTACTTGGGGCAGTTTAATTGGAAATTGTGGAGTGTTTTATTTATTTATAATTATTGGTATTGTTACTTTTATTTACTTAAAATTAAAAATGTTTTGTGCCAAGGAGGCTTATAGAATTTTGACAGAGGTGACAGCGCCAAAGAAGGCTTACTGGGATTACTCACCTGCTTCTGCAGGGCCCACACCATAAAGCATTCCTTCCCCAAGCATTGCCAATGATGAAGATAACCGGACACCCCCTGATGATATTAACCCAGATATTTCTATCTTCATAGCAACCCTTGGCTGATGTGTCTAGCTATAGTCAACTTGAGTTTATGCAGCTGTTCCTGGTGGATAATCTTTTATGTAGATTGTCACCCAAACTAACATTTATGCCAAGCAGTATCTTGCCCGTATTCTTTTATTGCCAGAAAAGCACTCATTCTGGGCACTCACAATTTTAATCGGGATAATAAAGAAGCCAATTATGTGGTTGTACTGATCAAAGATTTGATTTGCAGTACCCAATTTTTTTTTCAGACAATGGCAGGGGAGGGAGTGGTACCTCAGTGTTTTCCTGTAGTACATGTAACAGAAAGCTAAGGTGAAGTACATTGCTCAAAAAAAATTAAAGGGACACTCCAGGCACCCAGACCACGTCTGCTCATTGGAGTGGTCTGGGTGCCAACTCCCACTACCCTTAACCCTGCAAGTGTAATTATTGCAGTTTTTCATAAACTATAATAATTTCATTGCAGGGTTAACTCCACCTCTAGTGGCTCCCCATGCTTTCCTATGGGGAGACGTAATGCGCATGCGCGGCATTTCCGCGCATGCGCATTAGGTCTCCTCGGCCGGTGGGCGAGATCAGTCTCGCCCACCGCCCGACGCAATCACAAGGAGGAGCGTCGGGGAGACAGCGGCGAGGGACATCGCCGCTGCCTCAGGTAAGTCACTGAAGGGGTTTTCACCCCTTCAGTAACCGGGGATGGGTGGGTGGGAGGAAGAGGGACCCTCCAGTGCCAGAAAAACTGATCGTTTTTCTGGCACTGGAGTTTCCCTTTAAGGGAACACAAAAATAACATCCTAGATCTGAATGAATTAAATATTCTTCTGAAATACTTTGTTCTTTACATAGTTGAATGTGCTGACAACAGAATCACACAAAAATAAAAAAAATGGAAATCACATTTTTCAACCCATGGAGGTCTGGATTTGGAGTCACACTCAAAATTAAAGTGGCAAAACACACTACAGGCTGATCCAACTTTGATGTAATGTCCTTAAAACAAGTCAAAATGAGGCTAAATCGTGTGTGTGGCCTCCACGTGCCTGTATGACCTCCCTACAACGCCTGTGCATGCTCCTGATGAGGTGGCGGATGGTCTCCTGAAGGATCTCCTACCAGACCTGGACTAAAGCATCTGCCAACTCCTGGAGAGTCTGTGGTGTGACGTTAGTGGATGGAGCGAGACATGATGTCCCAGATGTGCTAAATTGGGTTCAGGTCTGGGGAACGGGCGGGCCAGTCCATAGCATCAATGGCTTTGTCTTGCAGGAACTACTGACACACTCCAGCCACATGAGGACTAGCATTGTCTTGCATGAGGAGGAACCCAGGGCCAACCGCACCAGCATATAGTCTCACAAGGGGTCTGAGGATCTCATCTCGGGACCTAATGGCAGTCAGGCTACCTCTTGCGAACACATGAAGGGCTGTGCGGCCCCCAAAGAAATGCCACCACACTCCATTACTGACTGTAAGGATATGAAATAGTTAACTCTTTTTGCTTTATATGCTTTAAAATAATGTTTGAAATAATTATGCTGACCTTGGCAGATGTATTCTGTAACATTGAGAGGCCTCCCTTATACAGAATGTATGACCTTGCTTAACCTCAGGATGTTCCTGTCCCGTCTTTATTCAAATGCTTATCTTTTTAATGTCAGACAAGTATGTACTATTAACTGTAACGGAATGCAGTATATTAGTCCACGATATCCGTTGGTATCCTCAGGAAATCCACAGTCAGAGCAGAAAGCACGGCAATATTCCCAATCCTCCCAATAACCGGACGAAACACAGTTTGGGAGTCAACTAACTTGCTTTATTCACAGACTTCCATATTTATGCAGTTCCCCTTGCAAGGGGTTTCCTTACAGATGTTACAGGGGATTTCTCCCATCAGGCATTGTAATTATCCCAACAGGCATTGCTGCACGAGAGGGATACTCCCACTAAAATGGACGATTAAGTGGATTATCCCCTCGTGGAGCAAAACCGACAATTTACACAGAAATCCATATTTTATACATTTTTACTCGCTTTTAGACGAATGACCGTTCGGTAGATAGCTGGGGTCGGCGGGCACATTTAGTGAGAATACCGCTCCGATCCCAGCTAAACTAACCGAACGCCGCACAAAATACGTTAAAACATTGAGTTCGGTTTAAAAGTACCGAACATCTATGGGGAACAGAATGTGCCGAACGCGGAACTCCCGAACGCTCTGGAAGTCCAGCGGTGTTCGGATCATTGAGTAGCCGTTTTCAGTTCCAGGCTCTCGACGACCGAACACCGCTGCAGAGACAAAGGATCCAAGATGGCCGACCGCCGCATGGTTGGTAGCCGAACGACGGCCACCTAGGAGAGCCCTTAATTACCGATTGCAACATTGTTGCAATCGGTTAATTGATGCCACACGACTGGTGAGTGGGTGGTCTACCTGGGGAGCCCGCATTCGTATGGCGAACGGCCTGGATAGCCGTGTTTCGTCAAACGAAAGGGATTTGTATGCTGGCAGCGTACGGCTGCCAGCATGCGAACGGCCATAATACGGTATATACACAGGTTAAAATATACAGTACATATTCAGCCTACAGACAACCTTTACTAACTACAGACCAGAAGTGGCTAGGTTTGCCACATTAACTACAAGGAAACGATAAATCTCGCTGCTTGCGTGACAAACTATGTATAAATGCTAGCCCTGAAAATATACTAATTGAGAACTTGTTAAGCACTCTTTCGTGTCTGTGTTGTTATTTGCTAAACAAGAACTCCAGTCAATTGATGTGGTGATTAGAGGTCCGAAGAACTGAGGGTGTCCAGAGAAGTCGTTTAACCCTTTCAGCTTGGAGTCAGGAGTGGGATCAGCAAAGCCATTGGGTAAGTAGCCTTTTTGTGTCTTATTGACGCTGATTGTCTATGACCCCCTTTGGTTCAGTAAGTCTGTATCCAGTAGATAGGAAAGGTGTAAGGACTTTAGTTATATTGAGACTGTAAATAGGTCTCCGGTTTTTACTGGACAGTTGGTCTAGTATAGGGTTCTTGGTAACCCAGGTTAGTATCTAAGATAGATACAGGGTATCTCAGGTAGATACAGGTTTTGAGACTATAAAGGAGTTTCCGGTTTATTAAGACTATAGGTGTTCTAGGAAACACGGTTTATAGATCTAGAATAACCCAAACTTCTCGTTCCTCTGGTCACCCTGTGTCTGCTTTGTGTTTATTTTGCTTGTTAAGTAGAGACACACTGTTGATAAGTAGGTAGTGTCTCTGCCCTGAGCCAGAAATATGGGAAATATTTAGTGATTTCGCGAACGGGAACTTCCGCAAACGTTCGCGAACCGGGCAAACCGCCATTGACTTCAATGGGCAGGCGAATTTTAAAACCCACAGGGACTCTTTCTGGCCATAAAAGTGATGGAAAAGTTGTTTCAAGGGGACTAACACCTGGACTGCATGCCGGAGGGGGATCCATGGCAAAACTCCCATGGAAAATTACACAGTTGATGCAGAGTCTGCTTTTAATCCATAAAGGGCAGAAATCACCTAACATTCCTAAATCACAATGGATATGGATTGACACCTGACATATGACATATTGACACCTTGACATATGGATTGACACCTGTCCTCAGAGACCCTGATACACACTGACACAGAGCAGAATAGGGACTATTCCCCCTACATAGGGTCACTTGGCAGATATGGATTGACACCTATCCTAAGGATCCCTGATACACACTGACACAGAGCAGACTAGAGACTGTTCCCCTACATAGGGTCACTTGGCAGATATGGATTGACACCTGTCCTCAAAACCCCTGATACACACTGACACAGAGCAGAATAGAGACTGTTCCCCCTACATAGGGTCACTTGGCAGTTATGGATTGACACCTATCCTAAGGATCCCTGATACACACTGACACAGAGCAGAATAGGGACTGCTCCCCCTACTTAGGGTCACTTGGCAGATATGGATTGACACCTGTCCTCAGGGACCCTGATACACACTGTGGGGGGACCTACTGTCCTCCCCCCACCCCTGCGTGGTGGGTGGGGGCCATAAAAATAATGAGGGGGGACCTACTGTCCTCCTCCCGGCCCTCACCCCTGCGCGGTGGGTGGGGGCCATAAATCACAATGGGGGAGGACCTACTGTCCTCCCCCCGCCCCCACCCCTGCGTGGTGGGTGGGGGCCATAAAAATAATGAGGGGGGGACCTACTGTCCTCCCCCCGGCCCTCACCCCTGCGCGGTGGGTGGGGGCCATAAATCACAATGGGGGAGGACCTACTGTCCTCCCCCCGCCCCCACCCCTGCGCGGTGGGTGGGGGCCATAAAAATAATGAGGGGGGGACCTACTGTCCTCCCCCCACCCCCACCCCTGCGCGATGGGTGGGGGCCATAAATGGGGGGAGAACCTTCTGTCGTCCCCCCACCCCTGCGCGTTGGGTGGGGGCCATAAAAATAATGAGGGGGGCCTACTGTCCTCCCCCACTGGCCCCCACCCCTTAGCGGTGGGTGGGGGCCCTAAAAAAACCAATAAGGGGGACCTACTGTCCCCCCCCAGCCCCCACCCCTGAGTGGTGGGTGGGGGCCCTAAATAAAAATCCCCAAGCCCCTAGTCACCCACCCCCCTACCCCAAAAAAATGACCCCCTACCTACCCCCCTCACCCTAAAAAATAGTGAAGGGGAATAAAATAACTAACCTGTAAAGAAAAATTCAGCTTACCATTTGACGTCTTCTTTTTTCTTAAATCTTCTTTTTTCAGCCCCAAAAAAGGCCAAATAAAAAGCCATAAGAACCGACTCAATAAAAAAAAAAAAAATTGAGCGCAAAAAAAATAATCCATCTTCACCCATGGAGGGCTCCGCGCAGACTGAGCTCTGCAGGGCGGTGGAAGGCTTATAAAGCCTTGCCACGCCCTGCAATTAGGCTAAGAACACTCTGATTGGCTGGTTTAAGCCAATCAGAGTGCTCTTTGTCATTTTACACAGCGTGGGAAAATTCCAAAGAACTTTCCCACGCTGTGTAAAATGACAGAGCACTCTGGTTAGATTCCAAGCCCACCAATCACAGTGCTCTGTGTCATTTTACACAGCGTGGGAAAGTAATTTGGAATTTCCCCACGCTGTGTAAAATGACAAAGAGAACTCTGATTGGTGGGCTTGGAATCTAACCAATCAGAGTGTTCTGTGTCATTTTACACAGCGTGGGAAAGTTCTTTGGAATAAAAAAAATAATAAATTGAAAAAATAAAATAAAATTGTTGCAGCTTCCGAATGAATCTAAAATGGATGCTGTCCAGTAGGTGGGAGGGTCTGCTAGGGAGGGTGTGCTGCTGATTGGCTGGAATGTGTCTGCTGACTGTGAGGTACAGGGTCAAAGTTTACTCAATGATAAAGAATAGGGGGCGGACCGAACATCACATGTGTTCGCCTGCGGTGGCGAACACGAACATACTATATTCGCCAGGAACTATTCGCCAGTGAACCGTTCGGGACATCACTAGAAATAATCAGTCTATTTCTTACCCTTTACCCCACCCAGGGGAGTCATGTCTAAATTATGTTACTAGAATAGGAGAACAAGGAGGATTTCCGGATATACCCTTTGTGTCAAATTTAGCAGGATGGACAGAGACTATGAAGTCATCTGATCCTTTTCCCAGGTGTGAGGCTAATGATGATTTCTATATGAATATGATTCGAAGATTGTGTTTGGGAGATAGGAAGTCATGGCCGTGGTATGGTCCTGATCCAGATTGGGATAAGGAATATATAAAAGCAGGAGGTGAAAATTGGTTGCAGATAGCCCCTCATTGGTTTCCTTGTAGTGTAATAGGAAAGATTTTAAAGGGAGCTAAGAAAGACCTGGCTAAGAGAAAGGGAACTGTTGACAGTAATACCATCCGCTTTCCCTTAGAAGCCCCTCCTGAGAATCCATATCCACCACCAATTGTGCCCCCTACCCAGTCAGCCCCCAGCCATGCCCAACCACAACCCCCACCTCCCTATAAAGCAATGTATCCTGCTGTACCTAATGCCCCCTCAGAGGATGATATAGAAGATATTTGTATTGCTGCAGCTGTTAATTCACAATCACAGCAATTACAGGAATCATCATCTACACCAGATTCTGATATAGAATATCCACCGCCATCTCCCGGTACAATTAAATTAACAGTACAAACAGGAGTTAAACTTAAAAGTGGCAAGGTGTTAAAATCATATGTACATAAGCAAGGTGATGATGATGTAAAGATGCCAGAATTAGAAGGTGCTGATCTTACTGCCCCGTACATGACTGTTGGTAATCAGTTAATAATGAAACCCATTAATCCCGGAGTACTCAAGGACATTATTCAAGGTGCCCCAAACCCCCGTACTAATCCCTCTGCATGCCTAATGTATCTGAAAAGAATGTGCTTAGGACAGAACATGACACAGATAGACATACAGTTAATTATAAATGGAATATTAGGGTATGACTCAGATTCTGGTTGGGATTGGTCTAGGGTACCCTCTCAGTGAGACAGACACTGGTACTGGAGTTGGAGAGGCTGGTAGTGATGGTGTTTATGAGCTTAGTACTTCAGCAGGATGTGCTAAAATGTGGGACGAGGTGGAAGTTGAAATGTTGAGATTAGGGAAGAATAAGCAGTCTATATCCACTGCTTTGGCATGTACGTAAGGTGCAAATGAAGAGATTGGTATTTTTGTAAAGAGATTTTACAAGTGTTGGAAGGATGAGGCAGGTTTGAAGTCTGGAGATGATATGGATCTCCTTAACCCCTTAAGGACACATGACGTGTGTGACATGTCATGATTCCCTTTTATTCCAGAAGTTTGGTCCTTAAGGGGTTAAAATACACAGTCATGCCTTGGTAATATGTTGCCACAGTATTCTTTGCTTGTGAAACAATTGATTTCAGACTGGGCCAATTTGGGTGGCTCAAATTTTCTTACCAAGGTTATAGAAAAGCAAAATGCAGGTTGTTTTGACTTGAGAAAATATTCAGGAAGTAAGGTTGCTTATTATGCTCAGGGATTGTAACACTGTCCACCTACACAGGCCCGAGAGAGAGGATGGGATGGAGCACATAGAGCCCGTGGAAGGGGTGGTCAAAGAGGACAAGGGGATGGAGACAGGGAAATCAGGGTTATTAGGGGCAGGGGTAACCAAGGAGGGATAGACAGGAACACTTGTTTCAACTGTGGCCAGCATGGCCACTGGAGGAATGAGTGTTCACACCCCAGGAAACCTCAGCCGCCCCAACAACCCCACAATTCTCAAAAGCCGCCCCAACAACACCAGGCCCACTCCCAACACCACTGGCCAGCACTCCCCCTTCGCTCCAGCAAACCCAAACTGCACTAGGGCCATTCACAGGTACCACTGACCAGCACACCCATCACATCCCATGGCCCCAATAGGGCTGCCTTGAAGGTCACACTCCAACTTTTCCACTTTTGTCCTCTACTAATGATGATCAGCCTTTTTGCATTCTGGTCATAGAAGGTAGATCCTTGCCATTTTTGGTAGATACTGGAGCTACGTGTTCCAGTCTCTGTGACACCTATTATCAGGGGACAAGGGAAAAGTCTACACCTTCATTGGGTATTAATGGAGTGTCAACACCCACTTTTGTCACACCACCACTGTCTGTTTTCTGTCCTCTTAATGGTTCTTCTACTGTGCAGCCTTTTCATCTAATACCTAAATGTCCTGTTAGTTTGCTGGGAAGGGATCTTCTTGGTATTCTGGGAGCTACCATTACTTGCACGCCCTCTGGTGGTTTTGATGTGTCTATGTTGTGTTCTGAAACTATTGATTTGTCTGATGTTCCTTCCTCTGTGTGGGCTTCATCTAAGTTAGATGTAGGATTTGTCAACTGCACCCCTTACAAAGCCAAACTAAAACCAGATGTAACCCCTATCTACCTTAAAAAGTACCCTCTGTCAGAAGCCAAGGTTGAGGGAGTTTGCCCCATGATCCAATCTTTTCTAGAGCAGGGAATACTAAAGCCAGTAGTCTCCCCATATAACACACCTATTAATCCAGTTCCTAAAACTAATTGTGGCAAAACTAGCCACTTCTGGACTGTAGTTATTAAAGGTTGTCCGTAGGCTGAATATGTACTGTGTATTTTAACCTGTGTATGTACCGTATTGTGGCCGTTCGCAGGCTGGCCGCCGTATGCGGCCAGCGCACCAAGCATTCATACGACGAAACACGGCTATCCTGGCCGTTCGCCGTACGAATACGGGCTCCCCAGGTCGACCACACATTCCCAAGTCGTGTGGTACCAATTCACCGATTGCAACATTGTTGCAATCGGTGATTAAGGGCTCTCCGAGGTGGCCGTCGATCCACTACCGACCATGCGGCGGTCGGCCATCTTGGATCCTTTGTCCCTGCAGCGGTGTTCGGTCGTCGAGAGCCTGGAACTGAAAACGGCTACTCGATGATCTGAACGCCGCTGGACTTCCAGCGCGTTCGGGAGTCCCGCGTTCGGTCCATTGTATGTCCCGTACTTATTCGGTACTTTTAAACTCACTTTAATGTTTTATTGTATTATGTGCGGCGTTCGGTCAATTCAGCTGGGATCGGAGCGGTATTCTCCCAAAGTGTGCGCTCCGACCCCAGCTATCTACCGAACGTTCAACTATTGCAAAGTACCGAATATTGTGTAATTTCTGTATTTTAATGTCAATTGTTGGTTTCGCTGCACGAGGAGATAATCCACTTAGTCGTCCATTTTAGTGGGAGTATCTCCCTCGTGCAGCAAGGCCTGTTGGGAAAGTCACGGTGCATGGTGGGAGAAATCCCCTGGAATTACTGTCTGGAAACCCCTTGCATGGGGAACTGTATAAATATACTGCCTGTGAATAAACCGAGTTAGTTGACTCCCAAACTGTGTTTCGTCCGGTTATTGGGAGGATGGGGAATATTGCCGTGCTTTCTGTCGTGACTGTGGATTTCCTGAGGATACCAACGGATATCGTGGACTAATATACTGCGTTCCGTAACAATTGGTGGCAAGCGACGGGATCCGAACCTTACAGCCGAAAAACGGAGTTCGTGTAACTGGAACTACCGAACGAGGAAAGCAAAGGCAATTCGTATGGAGATTGACTATACCATACTGAAGCGACAGACGTTAAAGGAACTACTGGAAGCCAGAGGGAAAGTAGCCAGCAGCAAAAACAAGGCGACAATCATTGCCGAGCTGATGGAGGGAGACCAAGCCCGCAGCGCTACCCCCCCCGGTAGTTATGGAGGAAACGCTCTATGAAAGAGAAATGAGGACCAGGCTAGCGTTTTTGCCGCAACCGATATCAGATGCCATGTTAAATATGGTAATGGCAAATGTGCAGGAATATGTTATGGCACACAGCCCGCAACACACCCTGGCTCGAACCGAGTCAAACCCAGGGTCCCTCTACAACCCAGTAAAGCCCAAGATCCCGTACCAGGCCTTCAGGGCTTTTTGCGAGGAAAAGGACGAGATAGACGGGTACTTGCAGGACTTTGAAAGACTGTGTGATCTGCATGAGCTAGAACGGTCCGTATGGGTGCAACTGCTAGCAAGCAAACTAGCAGGTCGGGCAGCCGAAGCGTACCGTGCTGTACCCAGTGAGGACAGCAAAGATTATGCCAAAGTAAAGCGTGCAATCTTGGAGAGGTATGCCATTACCCCAGAGGCATACCGGCGCAAGTTCCGACACTTACGCAAACCAGAGCGAGATTCGCACGCAGAATGGGCACACAAATTGGATCAAGCCTCCCAAGGGTGGATCCAGGCCAGCAACGCCACCACCATGGAGGAATTGCGCCAGCTGATGTTGCTGGAACAATTTTTTAATGGATTATCCCCGGAGACGCAAGAATGGGTACGGGATAGGAAACCCCTTACCCTAACGGAAGCGGCTAGATTGGCCGATCAACATTTTGATGCCCGGAGACCCCAGGGACCCGTAGCCAAAAGCTACTCCCGACCCCCAGGACTACCTAGCGCCACAACACCCCTAGCGCCCACCGCTGCCCCGTTCCGTCCCTCACAAGGACAGATACCGCCACCGTCCAGATACAACGGGCGGGCCAACATCCAATGCCATTCCTGCAAACAATGGGGGCATATGGCCCGAGAATGCACCCAGAATCGCAGCAGGCCCACCTGGAATCAGGGCCGTCCAAACCCCGCACCCAGGGCGGCTGCTCACCATTACCAGAGGGACCCCGCCACTCAGGATTTATGGAGTGTGCAGGCGGAGGAACCTCTGGGCATTTTGCACGAAGTCATGTCGGTCCGAGCCACTGATAACCGGCAGCATCACCGACAACTGGTAACTCTTGAGGGAACCGAAGTGCAGGGTCTGCGAGATTCGGGAGCTACCTTAACCCTGGTAGCCCCCCATTTGGTTTCGGAGGGCACACATACCGGCGGATCTGTGGCCGTTCGGGTAGCCGGGGGAGCTGTATACCGACTACCCACGGCGAAAGTACATTTGAACTGGGGTGCGGGAGAGGGGACAGTAGAAGTGGGACTAATGCAGAACTTACCAGCAGATGTTGTGTTAGGGAATGATTTGGGTCAGATGACCTCTGCCTTTGTTCCGCAGGCACCCTACCAGGAAGCCCATCCAGTAACCACACGGCAACAGGCACGCACCACGGCTACACCGATACACTCTGAGGCTCAGGTAAGAGACCACGACCCTCACCCGACTTCCATATCCTGGGATACCCCGACTACCTTTATCACCGAAGTACAGACCGATCCCACTCTACAAGTCTATAGGGACCGGGCACAAGCTGTCCAGACCGGGCTAGAGGGGGAGCATTACACGTGGGAAAAAGAGTTACTGTACCGTATCACGGCCAAGGACGTGGGGGGGTCCGTCACTTTGACGAACAAACAACTAGTGGTACCCCGGAAGTATAGGCAGGAGCTGCTCAGAATTGCTCACGATATCCCCTTATCAGGACACCTAGGGATGACCCGTACCCGGTACCGCCTAACACACGCGTTTTTCTGGCCCGGAATCTCACAGGATGTGCGACAATATTGCACGTCCTGCGACGTCTGCCAGAGGGTAGGAAAACGAGGGGATCGCCACAAGGCCAAGTTATGCCCCCTTCCCATTATCGCCGAACCCTTCAGCAGGGTCGCCGTAGATATAGTAGGGCCCCTGCCAAAACCCAGTCCTTCTGGGAAGAAATACATTTTAACTGTGGTGGACTACGCCACCCGATATCCCGAAGCAGTAGCCCTCTCTAACATTCACGCTGAAACCGTGGCGGAAGCTCTGATAAAAGTATTTTCCCGAGTAGGGTTCCCCCAGGAGATAATATCTGACCGGGGCACCCAATTTACTGCTGAGGTTACCCAACAGATGTGGAAAGTGTGTGGCATTAAGCCCATAGTCAATTCAGCCTACCACCCCCAGTCCAATGGACTATGTGAACGCTTTAATGGGACGCTGAAGCAGATGCTTCGGACGTTCGGGGAAACCCACAAAGACTGGGAGAGATTTCTACCTCACCTGCTCTTTGCGTATAGAGAGGTTCCCCAAGAATCGACCGGGTTCTCCCCATTCTAACTACTGTTCGGGAGAAGAGTACGGGGACATTTAAACTTAATTAGGGAGCACTGGGAGGGGGAGAGTATCGCTAGCGAAACCCCTATAGTATCGTACGTACTGGAGTTCCGAGACCGACTGGAGGCGCTAACCCAGGCCGTACACACCAACCTCCAGGCGGCCCAACAACGTCAGCGGCGATGGTACGATAGGGGAGCCAGGGACCGCAGCTTTCAAGTGGGGCAGAAGGTTTTAATTTTAAAACCTGTCCGCACAGATAAGCTGCAGGCCATCTGGCAAGGCCCATACCAGGTAGTGGAGCAGCGATGCGACACTACCTACGTGATTGGCCCCTGCTCCGGGGTAGGGAAGAGACGCATGCTTCACGTCAACCTGCTCAAACCCTACCACGAGCGGATAGAGGATGTGACGGCAATCTGTGCCTCAGCCCTGGAAGATCAGGAGAACTTACCACTACCTGATCTGCTAGAACAGGAAGAGCCGGTAGAGCCCTCCCGGGGGGTTCAACTGGGGGAGCGGCTAAGCCCTCGCGAGCGTGCCCAGATACAGGCGCTGATCGTAGCTAAAGGGGCTACGTTCTCTAATTTACCTGGGTACACTCCGCTGGCCGCCCACCGAGTTGAAACCCCGGGACAGCTACCTATGCGGCAGGCCCCGTATAGGGTCCCGGAATCAGTCCGGACTCATATGAAGGCCGAGCTGGATGAAATGCTGCAGTTAGGGGTTATCGAACCCTCAGATAGCCCCTGGGCATCACCGGTAGTCCTGGTGCCTAAAAAGGACGGCACAACCCGATTCTGCGTTGACTACCGGAGGCTGAATGACAAGACCGTGTCTGACGCCTACCCGATGCCCCGTATAGACGAACTGCTAGATAAAATGGCACGGGGCCAGTATCTCACTACAATTGACTTATGTAAGGGATACTGGCAGATTCCTTTAGCCGATGATGCCATCCCCAAGTCGGCGTTTGTCACCCCGTTTGGCCTGTACCAGTTCAAGGTCATGCCCTTCGGGATGAAAAACGCTCCGGCTACTTTTCAGCGGATGGTAGATCGACTACTGGACGGCTTCCAAGACTATGCCTGTGCCTACCTGGACGACATAGCCATCTTCAGCCAGACTTGGGAAGATCACCTCCAACATATAGGGGCGATCCTAGATCGTATTGGGGGAGCGGGGTTAACGCTGAAACCGAGTAAGTGCCACATAGGGATGGCCGAGGTGCAGTATCTAGGACACCGAGTAGGGTGTGGGCAGCAGAGACCCGAGCCAGCCAAAATTGAGGCCGTGGCCAAGTGGCCTACCCCCAGGACCAAAACCCAGGTGCTAGCGTTTCTAGGGACTGCAGGGTATTATAGGAAATTTGTACCCGACTACAGTACCCTGGCCAAACCCCTGACGGACCTGACCAAAAAGAACCTTCCCCGACTGGTTGTCTGGGCCCCAGAGTGTGAGCAGGCATTCCAACAGCTCAAGACCGCACTAACTAATGCCCCTGTGTTAATGGCTCCTGATCCAACTAAAAGATTTCTTGTCCACACAGACGCTTCAATGTTTGGATTGGTGGGCAGTGCTGAGCCATGTGGGAGCCGATGGCGGAGAACATCCCGTAGCCTACTTAAGCCGCAAGTTGTTACCCCGCGAAGTAAGCTACGCCGCCATCGAGAAAGAATGCCTGGCCGTGGTGTGGGCCCTTAAAAAGTTGCAGCCCTATTTGTACGGACAACCTTTTTCTTTACTCACAGATCACAACCCGTTAGTGTGGCTAAACCGTGTGTCTGGAGACAACGCCAGGCTGCTGCGCTGGAGCTTGGCGCTGCAGCCCTTTGACTTTACTATCCATTACCGGCCAGGAAAACAAAACGGTAATGCTGACGGGTTATCTAGACAGACTGAACTCGAGAAGTGATCTGTGAGTACTCTCCCGGACATCCCCAAGCCGATCCGTTGGGATCAGACTGTGTATGCCGGCTTGGTTCTGGGGGAGCATTGTGGCAAAACTAGCCACTTCTGGACTGTAGTTATTAAAGGTTGTCCGTAGGCTGAATATGTACTGTGTATTTTAACCTGTGTATGTACCGTATTGTGGCCGTTCGCAGGCTGGCCGCCGTATGCGGCCAGCGCACCAAGCATTCATACGACGAAACACGGCTATCCTGGCCGTTCGCCGTACGAATACGGGCTCCCCAGGTCGACCACACATTCCCAAGTCGTGTGGTACCAATTCACCGATTGCAACATTGTTGCAATCGGTGATTAAGGGCTCTCCGAGGTGGCCGTCGATCCACTACCGACCATGCGGCGGTCGGCCATCTTGGATCCTTTGTCCCTGCAGCGGTGTTCGGTCGTCGAGAGCCTGGAACTGAAAACGGCTACTCGATGATCTGAACGCCGCTGGACTTCCAGCGCGTTCGGGAGTCCCGCGTTCGGTCCATTGTATGTCCCGTACTTATTCGGTACTTTTAAACTCACTTTAATGTTTTATTGTATTATGTGCGGCGTTCGGTCAATTCAGCTGGGATCGGAGCGGTATTCTCCCAAAGTGTGCGCTCCGACCCCAGCTATCTACCGAACGTTCAACTATTGCAAAGTACCGAATATTGTGTAATTTCTGTATTTTAATGTCAATTGTCGGTTTCGCTGCACGAGGAGATAATCCACTTAGTCGTCCATTTTAGTGGGAGTATCTCCCTCGTGCAGCAAGGCCTGTTGGGAAAGTCACGGTGCATGGTGGGAGAAATCCCCTGGAATTACTGTCTGGAAACCCCTTGCATGGGGAACTGTATAAATATACTGCCTGTGAATAAACCGAGTTAGTTGACTCCCAAACTGTGTTTCGTCCGGTTATTGGGAGGATGGGGAATATTGCCGTGCTTTCTGTCGTGACTGTGGATTTCCTGAGGATACCAACGGATATCGTGGACTAATATACTGCGTTCCGTAACACTAATGGTTATCGCTTAGTTCAGGACTTTAGAGCCCTGAATAGTTTAATTATGCCCATTTCACCCATTGTCCCTGATGTGACATCCCTCATTACAGCCATTCCACATGATGCCACTTGCTTCACTTTCATTGATTTAAGTAATGCATTTTTTTCTATACCTATTGATCAAGAGACACAGCTACTTATGGCTTTTAATTTTGAAGGCTGTCAGTATACCTGGACACGCTTACCCCAAGGCTATGTGGATTCCCCAGCCGTTTATTCGCTGGTACTCCAACATACTCTAAAAACATGGTTCCGTCCTTTTGCAATATGTTGATGATTTGTTGTTATGTAGCCCTAGCTATGAGGCAAGCACTGTGGATACTGTCAGTTTGCTTAAACACTTAGCAACTGTGGGTAGCAAGGTTGCAAAACACAAAATGCAATTGTGTAAATCAAAGGTTGATTACTTAGGTTTTGTTCTGGCTTCAGGCACCAGACAATTGAGTCCAAAACATATTGAGGTCATTCAGAGGATTCCTAAACCCACTACTTGGAAGGAGTTGCTCACCTTCCTCGGCATGATTAATTACTGCCGCCAATTGATTCTTGAATAGTGATGTACCGAACTGTCCGCCGGCGAACAGTTCCCGGCGAAATTAGCATGTTCGCGTTCGCCGCGGCGGGCGGACACATGCGCAGTTCGATCCGCCCCTATTCGTCATCATTGGGCAAACTTTGACCCTGTGCCTCTCGATCAGCAGACGCATTACAGCCAATCAGCAGCACTCCCTCCCTTCCACACCCTCCAACCTCCCTCCCAGCATCCATTTTCGATTCATTCGGAAGATGCATGCTTAGTGAGAGGAGGGAAAGTTTAGCTGCTGCTGATTACATAGGGAAATTGATAGCTAGGCTAGGGTATTCAGTGTCCACTACAATCCTGAAGGACTCATCTGATCTCTGCTGTAAGGACAGCACCCCAAAAAGCCCTTTTTAGGGCTATAACATCAGGCTGCTTTTTTTTTTTTTTCCTGTGTAATGTAATTGCAGGTGCCTGCCTGCCTGCCAGCTTCTGTGTGAGGTTCACATTGGATACTGTGCCTATTTGCCCAGTGCCACCACTCATATCTGTTTTAACAATAGGTTAAGCTTTACATTTAAAATAAATATTTTTTTTTCACTGTAATAGAAGAGCAGTTGCCTGCCTGCCAGCTTCTGTGTGAGGTTCACATTGGATACTGTGCCTATTTGCCCAGTGCCACAACTCATATCTGTTTTAACAATAGGTTAAGCTTTACATTTAAAATAATTTTTTTTTTTCACTGTAATAGAAGAGCAGTTAGTTGTCTGCAAGCGTCTGTGTTTCAGGCCTACTTCAGCGTGTGCTCTGCAGACCTGTGCCAGCGTGCTTTGACAGTTGCCAATCATATCTGGTGTCTCTTTAGCGTGCTTTTACAACCAAAATTGTGTTTCCACTGTAATAGAAGAGCAGTTGCCTGCCTGCCAGCTTCTGTGTGAGGTTCACATTGGATACTGTGCCTATTTGCCCAGTGCCACCACTCATATCTGTTTTAACAATTGGTTAAGCTTTCGATTTAAAAGAAATAATTTTTTTTCACTGTAATAGAAGAGCAGTTAGTTGTCTGCAAGCGTCTGTGTTTCAGGCCTACTTCAGCGTGTGCTCTGCAGACCTGTGCCAGCGTGCTTTGACAGTTGCCACTCATATCTTGTGTCTCTATAGCGTGCTTTTACAACCAAAATTTGTTTTTCACTGTTATAGATTGAATAGCAGTTACTTGTCTTCAAGCGGGTGTCAATCCATATCTGCCATGTGACCCTATGTAGGGGGAACAGTCTCTATTCTGCTCTGTGTCAGTGTGTATCAGGGATCATTAGGATAGGTGTCAATCCATATCTGCCAAGTGACCCTATGTAGGGGGAACAGTCTCTATTCTGCTCTGTGTCAGTGTGTATCAGGGATCATTAGGATAGGTGTCAATCCATATCTGCCAAGTGACCCTATGTAGGAGGAACAGTCCCTATTCTGCTCTGTGTCACTGTGTATCAGGGATCATTAGGATAGGTGTCAATCCATATCTGCCAAGTGACCCTATGTAGGAGGAACAGTCCCTATTCTGCTCTGTGTCACTGTGTATCAGGGATCATTAGGATAGGTGTCAATCCATATCTGCCAAGTGACCCTATGTAGGGGGAACAGTCTCTATTCTGCTCTGTGTCAGTGTCTATCAGGGATCATTAGGATAGGTGTCAATCCATATCTGCCAAGTGACCCTATGTAGGAGGAACAGTCCCTATTCTGCTCTGTGTCACTGTGTATCAGGGATCATTAGGATAGGTGTCAATCCATATCTGCCAAGTGACCCTATGTAGGGGGAACAGTCCCTATTCTGCTCTGTGTCAGTGTGTATCAGGGGTTTTGAGGACAGGTGTCAATCCATATCTGCCAAGTGACCCTATGTAGGGGGAACAGTCTCTATTCTGCTCTGTGTCAGTGTGTATCAGGGATCATTAGGATAGGTGTCAATCCATATCTGCCAAGTGACCCTATGTAGGAGGAACAGTCCCTATTCTGCTCTGTGTCACTGTGTATCAGGGATCATTAGGATAGGTGTCAATCCATATCTGCCAAGTGACCCTATGTAGGGGGAACAGTCCCTATTCTGCTCTGTGTCAGTGTGTATCAGGGGTTTTGAGGACAGGTGTCAATCCATATCTGCCAAGTGACCCTATGTAGGGGGAACAGTATCTATTCTGCTCTGTGTCAGTGTGTATCAGGTATCATTAGGATAGGTGTCAATCCATATCTGCCAAGTGACCCTATGTAGGGGGAACAGTCCCTATTCTGCTCTGTGTCAGTGTGTATCAGGGATCATTAGGATAGGTGTCAATCCATATCTGCCAAGTGACCCTATGTAGGAGGAACAGTCCCTATTCTGCTCTGTGTCACTGTGTATCAGGGATCATTAGGATAGGTGTCAATCCATATCTGCCAAGTGACCCTATGTAGGGGGAACAGTCTCTATTCTGCTCTGTGTCAGTGTGTATCAGGGCTGGGCTTTGAGGACAGGTGTCAATGTTAGGTGATTTCTGCCCTTTATGGATTAAAAGCAGACTCTGCATCAACTGTGCAATTTTCCATGGGAGTTTTGCCATGGATCCCCCTCTGGCATGCCACAGTCCAGGTGTTAGTCCCCTTGAAACAACTTTTCCATCACTATTGTGGCCAGAAAGAGTCCCTGTTGTTTTTAAAATTCGCCTGCCCATTGAAGTCAATGGCGGTTCGCGCGGTTCGCCGGTTCGCGAACATTTGCGGAAGTTCGCGTTCGCCGTTCGCGAACCGAAAATTCCGGGTTCGCGACAACACTATTCTTGAATGCTCCCATTATGACTCAATCCTAAGGGAGGCTGTACGTTCTGACAGCCCTGAAAATGTCTCCTGGTCACCAGACATGCTAGCTGCGTATATTGCCCTCAAAGTTGCTATTGTGCAAGCCTCGGCTTTAGGACTACCTGTGTATTGTAAAACCATGGCCGCGGTCTGTGCACAAGAGCACAGAGGCGGTATGCGTCCCATAGCATTTTCTTCCAAAGAAGTTCCAGCTCCGGTACAGGGTATGCCGGCGTGTCTCAGAGCATTGGCAGCATGTGCAATGGCTGTTGAGACTGCTACTACTATCACACTAGGGCATCCTACAATACTCCATACCAGTCACCAGGTCACTCAGCTTATAATAAATCTCACCACACAACACATGAAAGCCCAGCGCTTAAGTGGTTATGAGATTATTCTTCTTAATACCCAGAATCTGTCTATTGTCCTGTTAATTCTGGTCCTTATGTCTGTTGTGCATTCTATTCTCACTTCTGCATCTGACTCTGTGTCTATACCATCTGAGCCTCATAATTGCATTGAACAAATACATATTGCCACATCTCCCAGAGCAGACCTCTCCTCCACAGCACTCAGTGGCCCGGATGTGACCACTGTCTTTGTGGATGGCTCTTGCTCCAGACCAAATGACGGTACGTACCTCACAGGCTATGCCGTGGTACAGCTACCTGATAAAATCATTGAAGCTGACACTATTTTCCAGCCGTCTGCACAAGCTGCAGAACTCATTGCTCTCACACGTGAGCTTTTCTCAGGACAGCGAGTGAACATTTACACAGACTCACAATATGCTCATGGGGTAGTGCATGATTTTAGTGTGATTTGGAAACAAAGAGGCTTTGTAGGAGCCGATGGCAAAAGCCATTTCACACACAAATCTCATCCAATCACTCCTAGATGCTATCCTACTCCCATCTGAAGTAGCTGTTATCCACTGCAAGGCACACACTCTGGGTAGTGATGACATTTCCAGAGGTAATGCCTTGGCTGACAAAGTGGCAAAAGAAGTTGCAGCTGAGACTCTTTACTATGAAATGTTTCCTGCTCTGCTATGCTCACACCTCCCACATGTCCTGATGACAGTTTGCTTTCGCAGCTCCAAACCTTTGCAATGCAATCTGACTTTGATTTTTGAATTAAACAAGGTTTAGAGAAAGATCAGAATGATCTTTTCTCTAAAGAGGGGAGAATAGGCATACCTGAAGCTAGCTGCTTTATTTTCATCAGTCAGGCGCATGGTTCCGGTCACAAAAGCATAGCAAGCATCCAATTCCTCATGAATTCATTTTATATTAGGAATTTCAGGCAGCATGTACAGTCTTTCGTAAGATCGTGTGAACCATGTATGAGAACACATCCTAATATTCCACACAAATCACAGCACGGACATTTGCCCCCTCCAGCTGCTCCTTTTACACACTTTCAGATTAGTTTTACTCATGTACCCAAAATTGGTAAGAAACAGCAATACTTACTGGTCATAGTTGATCAGTTTAGTAGATGGCCCGAGGCTTTTGTGACATCTAGGGAAGATGCTAGGACTGTAGTGAAGATTCTTGCTACTGAAATTATTCCCAGGTATGGCTGCCCTCTGCGGATTAACTCTGATAATGGCCCGGCTTTTGCCAGTAAGGTTACCCAGGAACTTGCTAAATTCTTGCAAGTTACCTGGAAGTTTCATATACCCTATCATCCACAGAGTTCAGGGGTAGTTGAAAGGATGAATAGGACCATTAAGGAGAAGCTTATGAAACCTACTGCAGGAACATGGGTAAATTGGACAAAATATCTTCTAGCTATTTTAGCTGAGATAAGAATGACTCCCCACAAGGTGACTAAATTATCTCCATTTGAGATTCTGACGGGACGACCTTTTTCCACACCCTGGGCCAGGGAACCGCTTGTTATAATGTCTGGGGATTTACAGCTAATACAAGAACATTATGTACAGGAATTGTTGATAAAACTGAATGGTATATATGGCAATGTTTCTTCGTAGTTTCCCTTACCTTCACAGGAACCTACTCATCCATACCAGCCCTTGGCAAGGTGTATATCCGTCAGCTGAACAGGACCAAGAAAGGAGGATACCCTTTCAGACCACCTGCTACTGTGATTGCTGTAACCAGAACCGCTGTCCTCACAGATTCCCACGACATCTGGATTCACGCATCCCGAGTGAAGCTGTGTCCAAAGAGGGGAACCAAGGAAGACAACACCACTCCTCATTTAGAAACAGAAGAATTTCCCCTTAGCGAAGCATCATGGTTTTCACACCATATCGTAGATTGAGAGGATCATACGAACCTGAGACCAAGATTATGTTTTGCACTATGCTTTCTGGAGTTGTTATACTCCCTCTGATATTGTTCCTTGAATGCCATTATGAGTACAAGTCAATGGGAAGTTTGAAACCTGTTTGTTTCTGGAGAAAAGACTGACACAATGAAAAATTATTTAATACCCCCAGCCCAATTAGGCCTTAGCCCCTCATCTAGCATTCGTCACACACTCCCTCAAGAACCTTTCTCCACCACCTATCAGCATGCAATATGCAATCACTCATTGACTGAACGCATTTGGATGAATTGGACAAATAATAACCCTTATAAGTACCAGTTACCCATATGGAATGTGTCCACAGCTAATGAAACTGATGCATTATGTTTGTTTGTTTGGTTCACGGAAAATTGTTAGATCTTATAACACAGAAATGTGCACAATTAAGGTTGCTAATTACATTGGTATTTTAATATAAGTTCTGGTGGTAAGAAAAAAAACACCTCAACAGGTTTAGGATATATATTATAAGAAAATGAATAAGGTTGCATATCAATGTAAACAGACAGGCCTTATTACTTTTAATAATGATTATACAACTGGTACCATTAATTGGAAAAGGGGACAAATGTTAGTCATTATGAACAACACTGCAATTGAGAACTGTACACTACCTTATATTTTTACACCTTATTACTGTCCTTTATCCTCTACCATAGAACCAAAAGTCAACAATGACACACACCTCTATTCCGTCCACATGTGTTAATACAACTGCCTTCTTACAAGCTGTACATGTGTCATTAAAAATCACTACTCCCGTTGTAATATTATGTAACACAGCAAACAAAAGGCAGAAAAGGGAATGGTATGACACACTGTTAGGAGGTACTGGAACCACTATGGGTATACTAAATAGTATAGACATGGAGACCCTCAAGAATAAGTTAAACACGGCCAGCATGCATATAGGGACTGGTTTCTATGCTACTGCAAACTGGGCTCCAACTGTTGTTAAATCACAGGTTACAGGACTGGATTTAGATAAATCAATGTATAACTTTTTAGGTAATGTAACTGTTGCAACTATGAAATTCGCTACAGGTCTAGGTAACTGGGGTACTTGTGCCATCAGATATTTATGGATGCAACAATAAAGATTCGCATTAGAAGACACACTAATGATTCCTAAACTAGAGAATATTAGAGGGATGCTTAACCTCACAGATAGTGAATCGTTACTTATAAAACCCCAATCCACTAAATGCAATGAATGGTTAACTGGTAATGTTTCACATTTTTCATGCTCGTGCTATTTTACACTATATCATACATCATCAAATGATGTCAAATTAGCTTGTCAATTTAACACATTACCAGTACCAGTTTATGATCTCTTTACCAGGATTTTAACCTGGTGGGCAACAAGTGCATATGGCACATATCCTGAAAATTATTTTACCATGACTGAAATAAGCACACAACATATCTGTTTGGAGAATTAACCTCCCTACAAAGATAATTACTAGTAATACAAGTATTAATCTACCTCTCCTCTTTTCAGGATGTTTGACTAATGTTACCCGGTTAGATCTTAATGGCACCCAATATTATTTCAGCGACACAATCACTTTAGACAAACATATTAATGCCCTATTAGGCTCTCTGCCTTTTAAAGATTACCATTTACCTCTTGAGACTATTGTCTCCTTAAAGGACCACTCTAGGCACCCAGACCACTTCAGCTTAATGAAGTGGTCTGGATGCCAGGTCCAGCTAGCTTTTACCCTTTTTTTTTTTATAAACATAGCAGTTTCAGAGAAACTGCTATGTTTATACTGAGGGTTAAGCCAGCCTCCAGAGCCTCTAGTGGCTGTCTCATTGACAGCCGCTAGAGGCGCTTGCGTGCTTCTCACTGTGAAAATCACAGTGAGAGCACGCAAGCGTCCATAGGAAAGCATTATGAATGCTTTCCTATGCGACCGGCTGAATGCGAGCGCGGCTCCTGCCGCGCATGCGTATTCAGCCGATGACGTCGCGAGGAAGAAGAGGAGGAGGAGGAAAGCTCCCCGCCCGGCGCTGGAGAAAGAGGTAAGTTTAACCCCTTCCTCCCCCCAGAGCCCGGCGGCAGTGGGTCCCTGAGGGTGGGGGCACCCTCAGGGCACTCTAGTGCCAGGAAAACGAGTATGTTTTCCTGGCACTAGAGTGGTCCTTTAATGAAAGGAAAACAAAATATGTTTAAACATCTTGTAACATATAATGATGCTATAGTACACACACAGGTAGCCACACATATCCTAAAAGGAGAACACCTTAAGGTGAGTTCACAAATTCAGAATGATTTAGCCCATCATTGGTACGATGCTTTTACTGGTTGGTCCCCTACTGGATCCCAGATAATGAAATCATTATTCTATCCTCTTGTTATTATAGTCCTACATTTTATTGTGTATGATTTTATATAACTGCCACCTTACTTGTACATTGAGGAAGAGAATACAGAAATTAATCCATAATGCAGAACAGAAACAATTGGAAATTCTCCTCTCTGCCACTGGAGGGTATCAACCCATCTTTAAAACTGGGCCTTAGGAATTACCACATTAGAATTGAGGTGAAGAAATTAATGAAAGTCCCACATGGAGTGACTAGCACCCCTGAAAATACCATGTGGAAGTTTCTCTGTCCTGGGAAGATTTTATCAATAATATGAGCAAATTTTTTGCTCAAAGAGGGGAATGTAAGGATATGAAATAGTTAACTCCTTTTGCTTTATATGCTTTAAAATAATGTTTGAAATAATTATGCTGACCTTGGCAGATGTATTCTGTAACATGTTTTGAGAGGCCTCCCTTATACAGGATGTATGACCTTGCTTAACCTCAGGATGTTCCTGTCCCGTCTGTATTCAAATGCTTATCTTTTTAATGTCAGACAAGTATGTACTATTAACTACAAGGAAACGATAAATCTCGCTGCTTGCGTGACAAATTGTGTATAAATGCTAGCCCTGAAAATATACACATTGAGAACTTGTTAAGCACTCTTTCGTGTCTGTGTCGTTATTTGCTAAACAAGAACTCCCGTCAATTGATGTGGTGATCAGAGGTCCGAAGAACTGAGGGTGTCCAGAGAAGTCGTTTAACCCTTTCACTGACCCACTGCCCAAAAATGTGCTCAGTGTGAACCTGCTTTCATCTGTGAGGAGCACAGGGCGCCAGTGGCGAATTTGCCAATCTTGGTGTTCTTTGGCAAATGACAAACGTCCTGTACGGTGTTGGGCTGTAAGCACAACCCCCACCTGTGGACGTCGGGCCTTCATACCACCCTCATGGAATCTGTTTCTGACCATTTGAGCAGACACATGCACATTTGTGGCCTGCTGGAGGTCATTTTGCAGGGCTCTGGCAGTGCTCCTCCTGTTCCTCCTTGCACAAAGGCGGAGGTAGCGGTCCTGCTGCTGGGTTGTTGCCCTCCTACGGCCTCCTCCACATCTCCTGATGTACTGGCCTGTCACCTGGAAGCGCCTCCATGCTCTGGACACTACGCTGACAGACACAGCAAACATTCTTGCCACAGCTCGCATTGATGTGCCATCCTGGATGAGCTGCACTACCTGAGCCACTTGTGTGGGTTTTAGACTCCGTTTCATGCTACCACTAGAGTGAAAGCACCACCAGCATTCAAAAGTGACCAAAACATCAGCCAGGAAGCATAGGAACTGATAAGTGGTCTGTGGTCACCACCTGCAGAACCACTCCTTTATTGGGGGTGTCTTGCTAATTGCCTATAATTTCCACCTGTTGTCTATCCCATTTGCACAACAGCATGTGAAATTGATTGTCACTCAGTGTCCTAAGTGGACAGTTGGATTTTACAGAAGTGTGATTGACTTGGAGTTACATTGTGTTGTTTAAGTGTTCCCTTTATTTAAAAAAAAAAAGATAAACACTTATAAACGGATGGAGCTCCATATCTGTGCGCATGGGTGGTACAATCCCCGCTTATGGATTTAAAGAAAAAAAAAAATCAATTGTGTCTTGTGTTTCTAGTCAGTAATCTGGGTATATAGAACAAAAACAAACAGATGGACTAATATTGTGTAATATGTCTGAATAAAATATAATATGGTGTAAATGCACTCACATATTCTGGAGCCTATGCAGTGGCTCCTCACATATGGTGTGAAGTGTTTGTTATCCCCACTCTGGGATTGCTGGTGTGCGCAGTTATTCCTCGTATATTTAGTATCCAATAAAACTGAGATGAGAAAAATATAGTGCACACTATAGTACAGGTTAGTGCAAATAAATGAAAAATCTGTCCCAGAGAGAGAGCAAAAAATTGGTTTTGCTCATTCTATACAGCATAGGTGGTATGTTTCCCAACAACTAAATTGATGTCCAGAAGGTGATGATCTAAGCAAGCGGGAGAGTCCAGAGTTTCATGAATAATATAAACCAAATTTTTTCTAATACATAATTGGCTAAAAATGGAATACAATGCAACACTAATGTGTTTCATAAAATTTAGCATTTTCAAAGTGTTACACTAAACTGGACCAACACTCCTTATATAGCAAACTGTGGTTTATGCAGTTTAATGACTACAGTAAGTGCCTACAGAAACGTAATCTTCAGTTTGATAATCCCTAATTTCAAAGTAAAATTTGCAAATGTTTATATACCTAAAGAGAAAAATTGCATTGATAAATTACTAATAAAGTATAAGGGACTACTGTGATTCAAACAGCTTACACCATCCCCCCCAAAATAAATCTATATATGGTATTACACTGTATACATTTTGTAAACGTGTCACAGAATACGTATACCAGGGTTTAAAATTTCAAGTAGTGATCAACAAGTCAAAAAAAAAAAACTACCTACCAGAAAAGTATGCACATACACATTTATTTCTTAATTGTCTGCTGTAGAGTGTTTCGGATAATGCAGTTCTACACGCATGTGAATGCAGGGGTATAACAGAGTGGATTTATATGTCCTAATACAAATATTAGAAGTGTGTTTATGAATTACATACCCATGGACATATCTGCCTATAAATATGTGGAATGAGATCTGTATATAACAGTGTTTGATAACAGAGTTATGATGTTTCTGCATTTATATAACTGAATTAATGTAAACTTGTGTATTGAGTTGGAACTTGTAAATCAAGTTGTGTGGGTTTATATATCTGTAGAAATCAGTGTGTCTGTATTTGTGTGTTTCAAATAGACTTACTTAAAAACCCCATCTGTGAATATTTACGTCACTGTTAATATCTCTATAATGTGTGATGAGATATAGACACACAGACAACCTGAAAATAACATTACCCCCCTCACACACACACACACACACTTCCTAATTACATCAGAGTAGTACTGTTCTCATTCCTCTGCTACTGCTCTCTTCAGTGTCTCATGAGCAGGCAGTGGCGTCTCCAGGATTCATACTTATGAGGGACCAGGGACAAAAGTAGGGGGGCAGTTATAAAATGTGTATATATACACAATATATACACAAACACACACACACATATATATATATATATATATATATATATATATATATATACACATACACATACATATACACACATATATATATATATATATATATATATATACACACATATATATATATACACATATATATATATACATATACATATATATATATATAAATATACAGTTGCAAAAAAAAGTATGTGAACCCTTTGGAATGATATGGATTTCTGCACAAATTGGTCATAAAATGTGATCTGATCATCATCTAAGTCACAACAATAGACAATCACAGTCTGCTTAAACTAATAAGACACAAAGAATGAAATGTTGCCATGTTTTTATTGAACACACCATGTAAACATTCACAGTGCAGGTGGAAAAAGTATGTGAACCCTTGGATTTAATAACTGGTTGAACCTCCTTTGGCAGCAATAACTTTAACCAAACGTTTCCTGTAGTTGCAGATCAGACGTGCACAACGGTCAGGAGTAATTCTTGACCATTCCTCTTTACAGAACTGTTTTAGTTCAGCAATATTCTTGGGATGTCTGGTGTGAATCGCTTTCTTGAGGTCATGCCACAGCATCTCAATCGGGTTGAGGTCAGGACTCTGACTGGGCCACTTCAGAAGGCGTATTTTCTTCTGTTTAAGCCATTCTGTTGTTGATTTACTTCTATGCTTTTGTGTCATTGTCCTGTTGCAACACCCATCTTCTGTTGAGCTTCAGCTGGTAGACAGATGGCCTTAAATTCTCCTGCAAAATGTCTTGATAAACTTGGGAATTCATTTTTCCTTCGATGATGGCAATCAGTCCAGGCCCTGACGCAGCAAAGCAGCCCCAAACCATGATGCCCCCACCACCATACTTCACAGTTGGGATGAGGTTTTGATGTTGGTGTGCTGTGCCTCTTTTTCGCCACACATAGTGTTGTGTGTTTCTTCCAAACAACTCAACTTTGGTTTCATCTGTCCACAAAATATTTTGCCAGTACTGCTGTGGAACATCCAGGTGCTCTTGTGCAAACTGTAAACGTGCAGCAATGTTTTGTTTGGACAGCAGTGGCTTCCTCTGTGGTATCCTCCCATGAAATCCATTCTTGTTTAGTGTTTTACGTATTGTAGATTCGCTAACAGGGATGTTAGCATTTGCCAGTGACTTTTGTAAGTCTTTAGCTGACACTCTAGGATTCTTCTTCACCTCATTGAGCAGTCTGCGCTGTGCTCTTGCAGTCATCTTTACCGGACGGCCACTCCTAGGGAGAGTAGCAGCAGTGCTGAACTTTCTCCATTTATAGACAATGTGTCTTACCGTGGACTGATGAACAGAAAGGCTTTTGGAGATACTTTTATAACCCTTTCCAGCTTTATGCAAGTCAACAATTCTTAATCGTAGGTCTTCTGAGAGCTCTTTTGTGCGAGGCATCATTCACATCAGGCAATGCTTCTTGTGAAAAGCAAACCCAGAACTAGTGTGTGTTTTTTATAGGGCAGGGCAGCTGTAACCAACACCTCCAATCTCATCTCATTGATTGGACTCCAGTTGGCTGACATCTCACTCCAATTAGCTCTTGGAGATGTCATTAGTCTAGGGGTTCACATACTTTTTCCACCTGCACTGTGAATGTTTACATGGTGTGTTCAATAAAAACATGGCAACATTTCATTCTTTTTGTGTTATTAGTTTAAGCAGACTGTGATTGTCTATTGTTGTGACTTAGATGATGATCCGATCACATTTTATGACCAATTTGTGCAGAAATCCATATCATTCCAAAGGGTTCACATACTTTTTCTTGCAACTGTACATACATATATTTACATACATACATATTTATATACATATATATACATACATACATACAAGCAAAGAAAAATCAGCACTCCCAGGATTTATCCAAAATGAAATGTTATTTCTTTATTCCAGTAGTCAACGTTTCAGTTCCTCTGGGGAACTTTCATCAGGACAGAATACCTGTCCTATATATATATATACATACATACATATATATACATACACATACATACATACATATATACATATATACACACATATATGTATATATATACACACACACACACCCTGTTCCAAATTATTATGCAAATTATATTTTTCTCATTTACCTAAATAACTGATGTAAATGACAGTCAGCATAATTCTCATGTTATCAACTATTAAGAGTACAATTCAAATTTTATTGAACACACCTCCTAATGATAACAGTATTTTTTTTAAACATAAAAAAAAAAAAAACTTACAATGCACTGTTCCAAATTATTACACACAGTAAGTTTCAAAACAGAATGCAAGCACAAAAGAATGGTGGATTGGCGCTTAAACCCAAAGAGTAAGCAACTACCCCCAGTGCCCAAAATCACTAAATGGCACTCAAGTTTATAGTGAAAGAAAAAGATTATAAGGGGGGTGCAAAAAGAATATACACAAATGTTGTATACTTATTATAATGAGTGGAACACCTCCTGGTTTTCCTATAATAAAAACACATACATAGTGTGATACTGTTTTGAAAGGAACATAAGTCAGTAAAGGGTAATGGGTCACTCACAGTATGCAGAGCCACATATAGCTGGCTCTGGCTTCAGTAGCAGGTGAATAATTAGCTTATTCAAGCTTTTTTTTTGTAAGTTTCAAAACACTTTATAGGTTGTAAAGAACTGAAAATTGTCATTTGTTGTGTTTGCAGCATATTTACTTAACCCCTTGAGGACGGAGTCAATTGTGCACTTTATGTCTGTTCAACCTTAAACCCTTCAGGACTGGACTGTTTTTGCGATGTTTGTACGTTAAGGACCAGAGCTATTTTAACACTTTTGTGGTGTTTATGTTTAGCTGTAATTTTCCGCTCTCTCATTTACTGTTCTGATACAAATTATATATTGTTTTTTCAGGACAAAAAAAGGGCTTTCTTTACAAACTATTATTTTTATCATGTCATATAATTTAATAAAAAAAATAATAATAAAATATGGTGAATAGAGATGTCCCGAACTGTTCGCCGGCGAACATAGCTTGTTCGCGGTCGCCGCGGCGGGTGAACATATGTGATGTTCAGTCCGCCCCCTATTCGTCATGGAGGTGGGAGGGTCTGGGAGGGAGGGTCTGCTGCTGATTGGCTGGAATGTGTCTGCTGACTGTGAGGTACAGGGTCAAAGTTTACTCAATGATGACGAATAGGGGGCGGACCGAACATCGCATATGTTCGCCCGCCGCGGCGACCGCGAACAACCTATGTTCGCCGGCGAACAGTTCCCGACGAACTGTTCGGGACATCTCTAATGGTGAAAAATAAAAAAAAAAAAAACTTTTTCACTTTTACTTACAAAATCGAATGAAACAAACTGCTAAATAGATTCAAAATGTTGTCCTGAGTTTAAAAACACCCAATGTTTATGTATTTTTTTTGCTTTTATTTGCAAGTTATAGGGCTATAAGTACAAGTAGGAAATTGCTGTTTCAAAATGTACATTTTTCAAATGTATCAATAGTGACATTGTAACACTGTTTTGTCATAAATCTCCAAAAAACACCCCACATGTATATATTTTTTCTTAAACTAGATAACACAGGGTATTCATCTAAGAATATTTTGATACTTTCTATGCAGCCATTTTACCACAAACCTTTGCCAAACTTTGCATAGGTAGTTTTTATTTTTGTTTTTTTTCCACATACATTGCAATTCAAGTATAAATTCACAGATTCTGTTAGGTGTCACTGCCAAACAACACCCCAATATGTGTTCAGCAACATCTCCCGAGTACAGGGATACCCCCCATGTATAGGTGTGTCAGGTTGTTGGGGGGCTAAAAGGCCACATTTGCAGGTGCGCATATCAGTTTCCCAGCTTGGAATTTTGACATGTAGTCAACCTGCATGCATGTCCTATTTGGGACATTTTTGAAGCCGGCCAATATATTTACCCCCATCAAACCATATATTTTTGAAAAGTAGACACCCTAGGGTATTTCACATGGTGGTATTTTAACACTTTCCATGCACTAATTCTACCACCAGGCTCTGTCAAACATTGAGTTAGTAAAAAAAATTCTGTTTTTTTCCACACACATTGTACTTTAGGCATGAATTAACAAAGCCTGTTATGTATCACTGCCAAACAGCACCCCAATATGTGTTCAGCAAGATCTCCTGAGTACAGTGATACCACCCATGCATAGGCCTGTCGGGTTCTTTGGGGGCTAAAAGGCAACATTTGGCAGATGCGCTTATCAGTTTCCCAGCTTGGAATTTTGACATGTAATCAACCTGCGCCCATGTCCCATTTGAGCCAATGTATTTTACCCCCATCAAACCATATATTTTTGAAAAGTAGACAACCCAGGGTATTTTAAATGGTGGTATTTTAACATGTTTCATGCACTGAATTCTACCACCAGCCTTTGTCAAACTTTTGGGTAGTAATCTTTTTTTGTTTCTTTGTCACACACTTTGTACTTTAGGCATGAATTAACAGATCCAGTTAAGTGTCACTGCCAAACACTGCCCAATATGTTCAGCAACATCTCCCAAGTACAGTGATATCCCCCATGTATAGGGTTGCTGGGTTGTTTGGGGGTCAAAAGGCAACAATCAGAACTTGTACATGTCAGTTTTTCAACTTGATATTTAGGTATACTTGGTCTATCTTCAGTTTGACAAATTCCCTCCCCCCCCCCCCCCCCCCCCAGTTAATGTTACCATCATGACAGTATATATAGTATATATTTGTATAAAGTAGACATCAAAGGCTATAGAAGATAGGGTGTTTTGACTTCTTTCCCCGAACCATTTTGTCCCCCCCAAAGAAAGTGTAGTGGTATTCATCTAATTCTGTTTTTTATGCACACGTCATCTGGTTTTGGCCAGCTGGTTATGTGTCACTGCCAGAAAACTTGTTAGACCAAATGTGCAGGTAGCAAATGTACATTTAGCAGCAATCTTTAAACTGACTCCTGCAAATAGAATCTAACTGGAGATTTGGGGGAAGGAAACTGACTAACAAAAAATGGCTGCTTTCCAAAGAAACAAAAAATAAAATAAAAATTCAGGAACACTTCTTACAACTGTTCTGTGTGGTACAGCTTGAAACATGCTCCTACACACAGTCCTGGTTTCGAAGGGCAATCGGGACAGTGAAAAGGGCTGTCTGTCCTTTTCCCGTTTTTAAAACAGACCCGGCAACATTTCTGGGTTGTTTTTTTTTCTAGCAGTTGGCGGTAACTTAAAAATAAAATGTCTGGACTCAGATTGCACCATTGTTGGAACTTGTCCATCTCCATAAATTGACAAAGGGTATTGTCACTGAAATTTAAAAATCTCAGCACTAACTCGTATCTGGCGCTAGGCATGGTTTGGGAGAATACTGGACTAGACATTATTGGGTTGGTGCTCCAGTATGAGCGAATCAATGGCTTCTTTATAATCCCCAGGAGCATTGTAAGAGCCCAGAATTTTTTAAGCTCTGGGACATCTGTGGGATGCCAGTCATGCTCCCTGACTGTATAGCTACCTGGATTGTTATCAATAAATTGGGTAGCATACAAGTTAGTCTGGGAAGCAATCTCCTCCCAGATGGTATCCCCTAAAAATAGTTCTACATACTGCATTGGGGAGAAGCCATCCATATTAACATTAATGCCTGCGTTGGCACTAAAAGGGAGGACGTTGGGCTCGGCTAACTGTGTAGGTACCCAGTCCTCCTCCACATTTGGAGTAGCAGAGGAAGCACAGCTTCTTTCTTCAGCCGGCTCACACACAGATGACATGTCGTCTTGACTAGACGTGTCAGAAAACTGACCTGGGTCAAAATCTGATGCAGTGTCAGTGGCGTCAGAGTCTGTAAGTTATACATACGCTGCATGTTTTACACACGACTAAAACAAATTACAAACACAAAAACATTTTTTTTTTACTAAAACAAACTAAACAGCAATCCCTAAACTAACTCCTGTCACAAAAATCTAATGGAGATTTGAGGGAAGGAAACTGACTGACCAAGACACAGATTTTGAAAACAAATTTAATCATTTAAGGGCAAAAAAAATACAGACAGTACAAATGCACTGCTGTAACAGATCTGGCAGGAAAGGGGTTAAAAAGGATTTTTTATTCACTTTAGATACTGTATAAAGCTCTGGAACACTTCTGCTGCAACAAACTATCAGGATCTCTGTCTCTCTCGCCTCACAAAACGCTACAGTGGAGAGAGGGGCAGAGATCACTGTCAAAGTGAGTGTTTGTAACACCCACTTTGACAGCAGCCAATTGTGAGCGATCACGGATCGCTCACACGCTGCAATTGGCTGTTACTATCTGCCTGGGATGTCTGGCAGATAGTTACAGCGTTATACCGGCGGGAGCGATCTTTGATCGCTTCCCACAGCCCATTTTACGCTATGACAGTTCAGGACCGTCAGCGGTCTAAACGCACGTTTTACCGCTGACGGTCCTGAACCATCAGCGGTCGTGAAGGGGTTAATTCTCCGCTATCACATTAAGTGCACCCACACGTATATATAATTTTGTTCAGGAGAAACAGGCCTTAATTTATCAATAACTATTCATATATGGAACATAATTTATTATGAATAAAATTTAAAAATAAATATGAGAAAATAAGATTTTTTTTTTAAATTTGTATTTCCGTCTGACATTTTAGCTGTGAATGTCATAATACTGTTGGGTTTTACTGCAAAAAATGCACATATTTGTAATCAGCGATGTCTCATGAGTAAAACAGTACCCCCCATTAACAGGTTTGATGGTGTTTTGGAAAGTTACAGGGTCAAAACGTTTCATTTTCAAATTGAAATTTGTCAGACTAGTAATGTTACCTTTGAGACGGTGTGGTAGCCCAGGAATGAGAATTACCCCCATTATGGCATACCATTTGAAAAAGTAGACAACCCAAGGTATTAAAAGTGTGGTATGTTTAGTCTTTTTAGTAGCCACTTAGTCACAAACACTGGCCAAAGTTAGCGTTCATATTTGTTTTTGTGTAAAAAAAGCAAAAAACTAATATTTGGCCAGTGTTTGTGACTAAGTGGCTACTAAGAAAGACTGGACATACCCCACTTGCAATATCTTGGGTGGTCTACGTTTGCAAATGGTATGCCATCATGGGGGTAATTCTCATTCCTGGGCTACCATACGCTCTCAAAGGAAACAACCAATCTGGCAAATGTCCAAAAAATTAAATGCAAGCCTTATGTGACTAACTTTCCAAAGCACCATAAAACCTGCACATGGGGGGGGGGGGGGGGGGGGGGGGAGGGTACTGTTATACTTGGGAGACTTCACTAAACACAAATATTAGTGTTTTAAAACAGTAAAACATATTACAACAATAATATAGTCCATAAAAGTGCCGTTCGTTTGTAAAAAATGCAAAAAAACTTCACAAAAGAGAAAAAGACGTTGGGAGGTGGGAAGAGCCTACAAATGAATCAAAAAGTACTAATTATGGTATAAAATGCTTTAAATGCAGAAACTTTGGACATATTGCAAAAGACTGTCCCGAAAATGTTGAACCAATGGAGTGTAATTTTGGTAATAATTGGGAAGGAATTGCACTTTATTCACAGGTTGTATGTTCTGTGGAAAAAAATGGTTATTTGAATAGTCACCCTGGGTGTACCGTGAATGTGGAGGGAAAAAATATACAGGCATTGCTAGATTCAGGGAGTATGGTTACCCTTCTAGACCAATCCTTATTACAGGATACTCATATTGTTAACTCTGGAAAAGTTGATATTGCTTGTGTGCACGGGGATATACATAACTACCCTACTGCAGATATACTTGTTAAAACCCAGTGTGGTACTGTAAACTGCAGAGTGGGGCTGGTACCAAAACTGGCACATGAGATGATTATTGGAAGGGATTTTACCCATTTTCTAGACCTATGGGCATGTTTTGAAAACCCATCAGGTGAACAGAATGATGAATTCCCTTTTGCAAATACTCTGGCAGATGAGAGAGATCATGATGATGAGCCTAACAATATGCAGCATTCCCCTATAAAAACATTAGTTGGTGAAAACCCAGAACAAACTAATGCGGGACCTTCTAGAAGCTCTGAACCAGATATAGAGTTAGCTGATTTAGAGGTTAGGCCTGGTAACTTCAGAAGTGCACAGTGGTCTGACCCAACATTATTGGTAGCCAGGAATAATATTTATATAAGGAATGGATCCCCTGTCAATGCAGGGAATTCTCTTATTTACCCTTATTTTGAAGTGGATAATGATCTGTTGTACAGAGTTGAGAAAAAAGAGTCCGTTATTACAAAGCAGCTGTTAGTACCACAAGCCTATTGGCGCACTGTGTTAAACCTTGCACATAGCCATGTTTTGGGGGGTCACCTAGGGGTTGACAAAACAAGAGAGCATGTTTTGAGGAGATTTTATTGGCCTGGAGTAATCGCAGCTATCAAGAATTACTGTTCGTCATGCCCTGAATGTCAGGTCACTGCGCCCTTTACGGCTTACCGTAGCCCTTTAGTACCCTTGCCTGTTATTGAAGTGCCTTTTGAACGTATTGCTATGGATTTTGTGGGTCCTCTGGTAAAATCCAGTAGGGGGCATCAGTATATATTAGTAGTACTAGACTATGCTACCCGTTACCCTGAGGCAATACCTATGCGCACAACCTCAGCAAAGTCCATTGCTAAAGAGTTAATGATGATGTTTAGCCGGGTTGGGATTCCCAAGGAGATCCTATCAGATCAGGGTACTCCATTCATGTCCAAGGTTACAAAGGAACTCTGCAAGCTCCTTCACATTAGACACCTCAAAACCTCTGTTTATCACCCACAAACCGATGGTTTGGTTGAGCGATTTAATAAAACGTTAAAAGCTATGCTGCGCAAAGTAACTGATAAAGATGGGAAAAACTGGGACTTTCTATTGCCCTATTTAATGTTTGCCATTAGAGAAGTACCCCAAGCTTCTACGGGTTTCTCACCTTTTGAATTATTATATGGCAGACACCCCAGGGGATTACTTGACATAGCAAAGGAAACTTGGGAACAAGAAGCAAACCCACATCGCAGTGTAATAGAACACATAACTCAGATGCAGGAACGTATTGAAGCCATTATGCCAATAGTTAGAAAACACATGCAAAAGGTTCAACAAAATCAGCAGAATAGCTATAATAAGAATGCTAGAATTCGAGTATTTCAACCAGGAGACAGAGTATTAGTCCTGGTTCCCACAGTAGAGAACAAATTCCTGGCAACTTGGCATGGGCCATATGAGATTATTGAAAGAGTAGGAGAGGTAAATTATAAAGTAAGGCAACCAGGTAGAAGAAAGGAAGTGCAAATATACCATGTCAATTTGCTAAAACCATGGAAAGAAAGGGAAGTTCTGGTTACTACAGAGGCTTCAACCTTCCCTGATAAGTGTAATATTGACCCCGAAGTAAATATCTCAGAGACCCTGTCAATACACCAGACAAGGGAAGTTAAGGAGTTTATTAGATTAAATAAAGAGGTATTCTCCCCAGTCCCAGGAAGGACTAGTGTGATTAAACATGACATTTTGACAGAACCAGGAAAAAGGGTCAATCTCAAACCATACAGAATACCCGAGGCTCGCAGAGAAGCTATCAGAGCAGAGGTTAAGAAAATGTTAGATCTTGGAGTCATTGAGGAGTCACAAAGTGACTGGAGCAGTCCAATTGTGCTGGTACCAAAGCCTGATAATACAGTACGGTTTTGTAATGATTATCGCAAACTGAATGCTATTTCTAAGTTTGATGCATACCCCATGCCTAGAGTTGATGAGCTAGTAGAACGACTTGGGAGAGCTCGGTACCTCACTACACTAGATTTAACCAAAGGTTATTGGCAAGTACCACTCACAGAGCGAGCAAAAGAAAAGACCGCATTTTCTACTCCTGATGGCCTATTTCAGTACAGAGTTTTGCCTTTTGGCTTGCATGGTGCCCCTGCCACATTCCAAAGAATGATGGACAGAATACTAAAGCCGCATGTGCGCTATGCAGCTGCATACTTGGATGATGTTGTAGTACACAGTGAGTCTCACCTTCCAAAAGTACAGGCTGTCCTTAACTCAATACAAAATGCTGGCTTAACTGCTAACCCCAATAAGTGTACAATTGGCCTAGAGGAAGCAAAATATTTGGGCTACTCTATTGGTAGGGGACTAGTGAAACCCCAAGTTGCTAAAATTGAAGCCATACGAAATTGGCCGAGACCACTGACTAAGAAACAGGTGAGAACATTTCTTGGCCTCATTGGCTATTACAGGAGATTAATATCCAATTTTGCTACAATTGGAAGCCCATTAACTGACCTTACTAAAGCTAAAGCTCCAGTAGTGGTAAAATGGTCCCCAGAGACTGAACAAGCATTCAGAAAGCTTAAAGAAGCCATTTGTGCCCAACCAGTGTTGGTAACACCTGATTTTTCTAAAGAATTTATTTTACAGACAGATGCCTCTGATGTAGGACTAGGTGCTGTCCTCTCTCAGGAAATTCAGGGTGAGGAGCACCCCATATTATATTTAAGCAGGAAGCTTAATCCCCAAGAAAGAAACTATTCCATTGTTGAGAAGGAGTGTCTGGCTATAAAGTGGGCAGTAGACACACTTAAATACTATCTCTTGGGACGAAAATTCAGACTAGTGACAGACCATGCACCCCTTACTTGGATGAGCCAAAACAGGGAGAAAAATAGTAGAGTAACCCGCTGGTTCCTTAGCTTGCAACCCTATAATTTCTCCATAGAGCATAGGGCTGGGAGTAAACAGAGAAATGCAGATGGTCTTTCGCGGATGCACTCGCTAATGTCCATGGTCGCTCGACCCAATAGGTCTGAGCTGGGGGGGAGGATGTGTGACCGAAAGCAAGGAATTGTGCTGGAGGGAATCTATATACCTCCCCAGATTTTGCAAGGTTCCTACTTTGTGTAATTAGCCCCAGGGAAATGTGTAATGTTATAATGAATGTTGCACTTTAAATATGTGTATATTTGGGCCCTGGGGTGGAGTACTTGGAGAGTAGGGTGGGCCAGTGCTCCACTCCACATTTTGGAAGTTGCTTGTAACCTACAGGTGAGAAGTCCAGTTCCAGCGTTTGAATCCTAATTTAACTCACCTGAAAAGGATTGCCAATTACCGGTGCTATTAAGTACTCCCCTGCCAAGGAAGGAGGGAGATTGTGTTTGTGTTTGGTTTCTGTGAGTGGAAACAGAGAGCTGAAAACCCTGAAACAGTAAGGTTGTTTATGCTTATGTTTATGTTGGGAAATGGACAAGCCATCCAACCCAGTTAGCTGATTATTTTGTTTAGTTATTGCTCAGAAGAGCAAGGCTTTTGTTTTATATATTTTTGTTACCTTTATACCTTACTGTGCATTTATTTTGGAACCTCAATAAAAGAGCAAGTTAATTTACCTCATCCAGCGTGTGAAGTGTCTCTAAAGCCTGAAAAGACTGTGTGTAACACCCCAATCCCAGGACAAGGTACCAAGGGAAAGGAGTACTTTTGTCACAACGTGTATATATATATATTTAACATCATTCTAAGTGTATTTAAATACTATTATATGTACTTATATTAGTATTAAAATACACTTTGTATGACGTTACATACACACACACACACACACACACATATATAGATATACATATATATAGATATATATACACACACACACACATTTCTATTTTAATTTTACACATGTCTAATATATATTATTTTTTTTACAGCTCCCCCCAGCAGGGAGACTGTCTGACATTTTAGACAGTCAACCTGCTGGCAGATCCACAGCCAGCTATAGGGGGCCATGTGATCGCTCTTTGAGAGTGATCACATGGCCCCCGGGGGCTTATTTTGCCATGGGATGCCGTGGGAGGGCTGCCTGGGCTGTCAGGCAGTCATCCTGAAGAGGATCGCGGCTGAGGTGAGTATCCCGGGCGCTCTGGGGGCCGCAACGGCTTTAAAGCCCATTTAAATGGGGACGGCTTTGAATGCCATAACGGCATTAAGGGGTTAAATCAAGAGCTATTTCAATCAAACTTATAAAAACTTTTTAACTTTTTTAAAATTTTAACAGGTCACATTACATTTTAACATAGGACCCCTTATTTGATAGTGATATCGGAGAAACTGACGGAAGCCAAGCACAGAGAGATGGACACAGGTTTCTTCAGGAAGGAAGAGATCTTTATTTGATTCACCGACCGGGACTCAGAGGGACTAATGTCACCAAAACCAGCTAAAATCTAAGTCCTGATCATACAGTGTAGGTCCCTTATATAGACATATAGCTCCTCCTATAATCAGTTCCACCTACATGTATTCTAACCCAATCAACAGAATAAAGACTAACTTTCCTGTTTGACCACTTGGCTTGCCCAGCACAATGGAGGAGGGGAATACTCGTATATCCTGTATTTCTGCACATGCTCCTTACACTATTGATTGTATCGTTGCCACGTGCAACCAACCGACCAATACATCAGCATATGCACGTGCACATACCACGTGGCAATCTCGGCCTACTAAATTTATTTTTACCGAGATTCCACCACATTACCCCCTTTGATGCTTCTGATATTTCATAATCCCAGATGCATCACTTAATCAGGGTTTGCTTACACCTCAAGTTGCCATAAACCAGACTAGACTTTGCGACTCTCTAGAGATACGAACCCCTCAGCATTCCTCTTCCTGTACGTGTTCTCCTTGATTTAAAGCCTCGTACCTGCAAACAGCCATTATCTGTGCAGCGGCCTTTCTCTCTGCTATATTCTCTATAATGCTCTGCACAGACCTAACTACCAAAGGAATCAGACACGGCAGGAGGAGGCACAGCATCAAGATTAGCATGACTCCACCTACCAGTGCCTTGAGTCCTCCAAGCTGCTCGTACCAATTACCAAACCAACTACTCGGATTATACCCTTTCCATACTTGAGTAGGCACATGTGCTAGTTTAACCATATGGCTAGTAAGCTCAGCTATTGCTTGCCCTTCATCATCTATTTGAAGACAACAATTGCTTAGATTAAACTTCCCACATACACCTCCCTCTACTGCCAATAGGTAATCCAAGGCTAATCTATTCTGGTAAACGGCTGTCCTCATCTTAGTGTTATGCTTTGCTAGGAGATTAAGTGCTTGTGATGTTTCATTGGTTATTATCTCAACCACTGCCTGTAATCTTATGATACGGTTAAGCATGTATATTGGGGTTCTGTATCCATAAGTACCATCCTCTGCCCACATAGCTGGCCCATTATAATCTATAATACGCTGGGGAGGCCACTCATTATCTTCCCAGGTACCTATTTCTAGGGGTCCCCTTTTCTTTCTATGATTTACATCATACACTTTAACTCCCAAAGTCTCTCCTGTTTCAATTGGCAACAAGAAGAAGGATGGTTTGAGCATACCTAATACACATGCCCCTTCCTAGTCCTGTGGTAACTCCGAATAGGCTTTCTTACCACAGATCCAGTACAAATTTGCTGGGGCTTTCCAACTAGATGTAGCAGATAGGTCAAACCACACATCCTTTAAACTGGTATAAATTGCATACGGATTAGGTGGTTCTGAGACATTTGAAGCCGACTACCAAGTTGTATCTTTTGTATCATCATTATAAGCTTTTTGCCCTAGACAAGTCAATTCTCCTACAGATGTATTAAACATTATTCCTTTTCTTGCTATGCAAACATAACCTATAATGGAGGTCTTTAATCGCCACTCAGATTTACCTCTAACACTCACTTGATAATCAGTTTGAGAAGATATTAACTGTTCAACTGTCTCAGAACCAGAATACATTACCTCCTTTGCTTCCCATGGTCATTGGTCTCCCATATTAGTACCTCCACACACATAGCAGTTGGTTACATTAAGACTACCAGCAATGCTTTCGGCTAGATCTATAAATACGTTTTTCGCATTATGGGGGATCTTATTTTCCACACTCATCTCCTCATAGAAGGAATGAAAGACCTGATGGGTCTGGGTTGCCACAGTATTGGTCTCTATTCCTATAAATAATATTGTCCCAGGATCCAAACCTGTTCCATATATCTGGAACCCAAATAAGTTCCCAAACCTATCTATGAATAGTTCTGGGTCATTGATAAGTATATGGACTGGGTTACACTCCCTAGACTTACAATATGGCTTGGTAGGCAACCTAGTGACGATCATATCCTTATCTACTGTCTGTCCCCAGGTTGCCCACCCCACACAGGACCAATACGGACAATAATTGTATTCTTTATTTGGGCATTTTGGATCTATATATTTATACTTACTACTGGGGCAAATATACTTATCATTAGACCCATACGTTCTTTCCCATTTAAGATCACCACATACATTCCACGGTTTTCTACCACCTGATATCGCCTTACATGCATCAAATAGCAAAACACCTGGAGAATGTACGGTTTCTAGTATGGTCTGATTTATCAGGGTCCCCTGTGAGTCTCCATTCCGAATAGTCAACCAAATTGTACGGGGTTGATACTCAGGGCTAAAACACTTAGGTTCTCCTGCTTCTAAATGGCATACACTATAATCTATGCCTAAGTATCTACACATAGATACATGTCCTTTACACTCATACTGGGAATGCCAAATAAGGGTCTGGGAAATGCGATTGACGGTTTTCGTAGTCTTAATGCAAACATCACAGCCTGGTGTGTCGGTACCTCTACCTTCCTGAATAATTAAAAACACACATAAATACATTATCAAACACATCACTCCTGACATCTTCTTCCTAACTCTTCGACCGTGCGATGGCACCTCAGCTTCCAGGATGTGAGGGCTGCAGGGAATGGAGTCCTTCTGATCCTCACTTTCCTTCACAGAGATCCCTTCAAGACACTCTGGCTATGAAACGTAGGCAGGTGGTCAGGCTTTATTGTGGCCGTCAAAACACCTACTTGTAGATTTTTGTTGATGTTCCCTTGTAACAGAACTCTTCTCAAAAATCACTTTAAATCCAACTGGGTCACTCTCTTCAACCAGATTTTGCAGGGATTCTCAGGATCTGGTGTAGCCTGCCAAGTATCTGCTGCTGCTGGTTTAACCCTGGAGTGATGAATCCACGGAATCACTTCGGCCACCTTTATAGCTGTTGGGGTAGACAAAAGAACAACATAAGGACCCCTCCATTTTGGCCCCAACGGTACACTGTTCCACTCCTTTATCCAAACTTGGTCTCCTGGATGATAAGAATGGATAGGTGGATAAATATTCACAGGTAACCTATCTTGTACCCATTTCTGTACCTCCTCTATAGTCTTACCCAACTCTACATAAACACAAAAAGAATTCAGCGCTAGTAATCACAAAATTAGTCAAGGTAGGCATCAACCCAAATTAAGGAAAACCCCTCAGGTCCTTCGGTGGATAGATATAAAAAGATATGGAAGGGCCCTTCCATATCTTTTTACCCAACTCTACAACCTGCTGCCGGATAATTCCTTCTCCCAACTGACTCAAATCCCCCCTTAAGTTACTAAGTACGGGAGGTGGACGCCCATACATAATTTCAAAAGGTGAGAGACCCATCCTTCTGGTAGGTGTACTACGAATGTGCAACAGAGCTATTGGCAAAAGAACATTCTACTTGAGTTGGGTTTCTTGACACATTTTTGCCAATTGGCTCTTAATAGTTCTGTTCATCCTTTCCACTTTCCCAGAACTCTGAGGCCTCTATGCCGTATGAAGTTTCCACTTAATACCAAGCATATGAGTCAGTTGTTGTAGGCACTGGTGAACAAAGGCTGGACCATTATCTGATCCTATAGAACATGGTAGTCCATATCGGGGTATTATTTCCCGCAACAGAAATCGCACAACTTCTCCTGCTTTCTCTGTACGAGTGGGACATGCTTCTACCCATCCTGAGTAGGTGCACACAGCTACTAGTAGGTAACGATGTCCACCGGATTTAGGCATTACCGTGTAGTCTATTTGGAGATCGGACATAGGGAGCCCTCCCATGTACTGGACTCCCGGTGGTTTTTACTGGACCTTGCCTTGCGTTGTTTTTGGCACATAACACACATCTTCGTACAATTGCTTGAGTCAAGTTGGACAATCTTGGTATGTAGAAATGCTTCCTAAGAGATTCTCCCATACTATCTCTCCCGGAATGTGTCCCATTGTGATAGTTCTGGACAATTTCTACAGCTAGCGATGCTGGAATAACTATCCTTCCATCTTCTAACTGATACCAATTATTCTCCAAATATTTTCCAGCTTCAGTCTTTAACCACTCTTCTTCTTAAACTGTATAAACGGCGGATCTAGCGGACAGAATATACAACAGGCTCTGCTTAGTCTCCCGGTCCCTCCGACCTAGCGAACGAAATATACACCCTAGATATGCTAGTTTAGACAAGACACCGGTGTCCGGCTTGGGCTATTTACACAGGACCCAGCCTGACTCCAAACCAAGATTAAACGAGCTGACTACACAATTCCAGATACAAACCCCTTATGGGCCTACCGCACAATCGGTATCAAATACCCCTAGTGGGTCCACCGTCTAAAACAGTAGTCGTCTTACCTCCTCGTTCCTGAACCTGAGTTCACACTCATCGACGGGGGCACCCCAGCACTTACTACGTAGAGGCCGATGATCTCCTGGACAACAGATCAGTGGCGCCGAGACGAAGGGAGGTCCACGCAAAAGTTCAGGGGTGCAGCCGTAGAGAGCGTGGGCAAAGATAGACCGTCTCACGCCTCTGCTTCTCAGCTACCGTTGAACGATGAGATTCCCGGCCAATGCACCAAATGATACCGGAGAAACTGACGGAAGCCAAGCACAGAGAGATGGACACAGGTTTCTTCAGGAAGGAAGAGATCTTTATTCGATTCACCGACCGGGACTCAGAGGGACTAATGTCACCAAAAACAGCTAAAATCTGAGTCCTGATCGTACAGTGTAGGTCCCTTATATAGACATATAGCTCCTCCTATAATCAGTTCCACCTACATGTATTCTAACCCAATAAACAGAATAAAGACTAACTTTCCTGTTTGACCACTTGGCTTGCCCAGCACAATGGAGGAGGGGAATACTCGTATATCCTGTATTTCTGCAAATGCTCCTTACACTATTGATTGTATCGTTGCCACGTGCAACCAACCGACTGATACATCAGCATATGCACGTGCACATACCACGTGGCAATCTCGGCCTACTAAATTTAATTTTACCGAGATTCCACCACAATAGCAGCTTCACAAGTCTTGCATCCATTAAACTTGTGAGTTTTTGGACAGTTTCTGCTTGAATGTGTTTGCAAGATGTCAGAATAGCCTCCCAGAGCTGCTATTTGGATGTAAACTGCCTCCCACCCTCATAGATCTTTTGCTTGAGGATGCTCCAAAGGTTCTCAATATGATTGAGGTCATGGGAGGATAGAGGCCACACCATGACTTTCTCTCCTTTTATCCCTATAGCATCCATTGATGCAGAGGTATTCTTTGCAGCATGAGATGGCACATTGTCATGCATGAAGATGATTTTATTACGGAAAGGATAGTTCTTCCTTCTATACCAGGGAAGAAAGTGGTCAGTCAGAAACTCCACATACTTTGCAGAGGTCATCTTTACACCTTCGGGGACCCTAAAGGGGCCGATCATCTCTCTTCCCATGATTCCGACCCAAAACATGACTCCACCACCACCTTATTGACATCGCAGCCTTGTTGGAACAGGGTGGCGTCCACCAACCATCCACTACTCCATCCATCTGGACCATCCAGGGTTGCACGGCACTCATCAGTGAAAAAGACTGTTTGAAAATTAGTCTTCATGTATTTTTCTGCCCAATGCAGCCGTCTCTGCTTGTGAGCATTGGTTAGTGGTGGCCGAATAGAAGGTTTATGCACAGTTGCAAGACTCTGGAGGACTCTACACTTTGATGTCCGTGGGACTCCAGAGGCACCAGCAGCTTAAAAAATCTGTTTGCTGCTATGTAATGGTATTTTAGCAGCTGCTCTCTTGATCCGATGCATGGATCTGGCAGAAATCTTCCTCAATGTGCCTGCACGAACCCGTCTGTGCTCTGAATCAGCCACAAATCTCTTAATAGTGCGATGATCGCGCTTACGTTTTCGTGAAATATCTAATGTTTTCATACCTCGTCCAAGGCATTGAACTATATCACTCGTTTCGGCTGCAGAGAGATCCTTTTTCTTCCCCATATTGCATGAAAATGGTGCTCTGCTTAATAATGTGGAACACCCTCCTTTAGTAGTTTTTCCTTAAATTGGGCTCACCTGGCAATCTAATTATCACAGGTGGCCGAGATTGTTTTCAGTGATCAAGAGCCCTGAGACACAATGCCATCCATGAGTTAAACTGAAAAACAAAACATTTAATCTTTGTGATGCTTAAATAGAATTTGCATAATAATTTGGAACAGGGTGTGTGTGTTTATATATATATATATATATATATATATATATATATATATATATTGCGGGTTTTGGCCCCAGCCCTCTTAAAGTGGCATATAAGGCTAGCTGTCCACTTTTGTGGACCCTAGGAGGTTAATATTAGCATAGTTTATGCAAAGTAAGCATTACCCATAATAGTAAGCCTTTAGGAAGTGAATAGTGTTTGTTGTCAAACACCAGGCTATAGATGTTATTACAAGCTCCTATATGTATATTCATAATCTGTTTTGATTGTTTAGGTAATCAGCAGAATACTCTATATAATGCTATAATTAGTAGAATACTCTTTTATACACTTTATTTCACTTTATCATACTTAATTTCTAAACTTGCACATTATGAGCACGGTTTCACTTTAAATTAGTGAAAGCACCTCATTTAGACCTCTGTTAAATAGCTGTCATTAGGTCTATTTATATTTAAAGTATGCACTTTATATATAATGCATGTATCTTTAGATCTCTAGCACTCTATTTTTTCGTTTATTTTCATAGACCGGGTTTTTAACTTCGTGTAATCCTCCATATTATCCCCATGGCGACAAGTGTTTATACTACGTATATGGAAACACACATAATGATGTCACTGGACTGTGAGTGCTGCTACCTCTTTGGATTTCTTGGATATTTAAAGCCTTGGCTTAGCACCCGGCAAACAAGGGACATTTAAAGCGTGAGTGCAAGAGCATTTATTCTTTATATATATATATATATATATATATATATATATATATAGAGAGAGAGAGAGAGAGAGAGAGATAGATAGATAGAAGGCTTGGCCTGTAATTGTGGGAGGTACATGGAACCCTACTTAAACCCAGTGAGCCCCTGCTTACCTGTCGTTGACGATCTCGGAAGTGATTCTGTTTACTTCTGGTTCACTGGACCCTGACGTCATTTTCCCGCCCGCCGGCAGTCCATTTGCAAAAAACTCTCTCTGCTTACTGAGTTTGTGAGTATAACAAGGGAAGCCAGCAAACGGACGGCTAACCATAAGTTATTCTTTATTATTTCGTACGCACCCCATACTTGTCATCAAACTCACACGTTCGTTTAAAATATTTCATTCGGCATGTTAATCTTTCATCCACATACAGCTACAATTCGTGCTAGCTGGCATTCGTCTAAAGTTATCCGTGCGCATAAACCCTTATGTTTACCCATCAGTATACACATAGCAGCCGTTCGTGTCAAACACACTACGTACAAACTTCCCTTCATTCGTATAAACTGACGCTTGTTTCAGTATGAAATTTCATATGCTCTGTTCGTTTACTTTAGACTATCGGTTCATTTCATGCACACTTTCGTTTATTTTCCACGTTGTCAACTCACTCATACCTAGCAGTACAATTTCATTTCGGTACTACAGCATCATGAAAGTATTTTACATTCAAATTTAAACGGCATTACATGTTAAATTTGGTTTAGTTTAACAAATTCATTAAAACGTCCTTTTTATTTTATTTCTTGTCTGTTGAAACATACAAGAGCAACTCTGTTCTTTTTTTTTCATATGGGAGTTATAAACTGTCTTTTATTTTAACTTGCTGGCTTTGCAGTAGAAGTTAAACTCTGGTTGAAACAGCGCTGGTAAAGATTTTCATTCAATTTAAACAGCTTTCAATGTCAAAGCATTTGTTATGTGTATGTGCTGACGGCAGTTAAGGTATAATTTTATTTAAGTATTTCTACTCAAAGCATAGCTAATGTGTTTTATCAATATATAAAGTATGTTAATCAGGGTAAGATTATGTTTAGATTCTGTCTTGTGCATTGCTAACTGGCGTTTTGGTTAAACTTTCGTATGCATTATCCGTTCGCATAAAATGCTTATGTTTTTCCATTAGTATACACATAGTCACACTTTCGCACAAACTTTCATTTATTTGTATAAACTGCCTCATACCTAGCAGTTCAAGTTCATTCTGTTTATACAGCATTGTGAAACCATTTTTTTTTCCCCAATTGAAACGGCATTGCATGTTACATTTCATTTAAATTACCTAGTCTTTCTTTAGGTCATCCGTTTCATGGTATTTATGTCTTAATTAAAAAACGAACAGCAATATCCTAATCAGGATGTCTTATGGAAATTAAGGTCATACTTTCACTGTGTATTTTTCCCTAAACTATAGCTAAAGCGTTTTATTGGTATATAAGTGTGTTTATAGGTTTGTATTATGCTCTACTTCTGTCTCCGGCATCGCATGTTCCTAATTACACTAGGCTGTATATAAATAAGATGACAATTAAGTATGTTTTTCCTTCCTGTTAAAGATCGTACAATTACTGTTACTGATTGCTAAGGGGCCTTATGGGTTAAATACACCACATTACTTAAAGAGGTAGTCCTTGGAAATTCCTACCTAAATTTCATGTATTTCCTTCTGGTAACATGTACTATAAATAAATAAGTCACATTAGTTTCAAGTTATCACCCTACCAGGATAAGACGCACAGGGTCCTCATACGTTGCACAAAATTACGATGTCGCCCACATATAAAATAAAATAAACACCTCCAAAGACCATACAATTATCAATGCAACTATGTTTCAGTTCATTCAATTATCTACACAATAACCAAACGATCGCATAACGTTCAACAATTCGTCTCTGCCGTCAGTAGTTATGGTACTGTTAGTAATTATTGTACAGTTAGATAATCATGGTGTTATAGTTGCAATATCAATTGGTAATGGTTATGGTTATAATGTTGTACAGTAGTTTTGGTGTCGTCAATGTAATGTCGGTAGTTATGGTGTCAGTCAGTAGGTAAGGGGTTGTGCACAATTATACACTTTACACACTTTTTACAAGACCGCTAAACACCAAAAGCTCAAACCTGTTAGCAGGATACGGATCAATCTTTCCACTACAGTATACGTTATACAGGACAATCAGCAGGTACGTTAAATAAAAAAAAATCAGTTGGGGTTAGGACAAGGTTTAAGCTCTCCCAATTTAGGTATGGTACTGTAGGCCTCCTCGCCTATAAGTCAAGTAGTCCCACAAGGCATACAATCAGCCTTCCGTTCAGAGGTTCGAGCCCAGTCAGCGCAACGCATATTTATAGCCTTGCATCAAGTCATAGTTAGGGCCTCACCCGTCATGGCCAATCGATTTTACAATCTTTTACATGTCACTGAGAGGCCAACACCCCGCCCCCCACCTCAGTGGCACAAAGGCCCCACGAGCCAAATCATAGGTAGAGCATCTAAAAGCCACTTGGCAAGTAGTCATGGTGTCACCCGTCCCCAACATAAGCTAGTTAATACAATTTCGCCTGTAGGCACTACTCTAGTAAGCTGCAGATCTATACGGTACCTTACTAACCAAGTCATCCGCCGCACTTCCTTAGCACGTCTAACGCTTCTGTAACGGACACCTTCCGTTGACGGATGCTCCTAGCGCTTCCTGAGGACTCCCAGCACTGCAGACGACACCACAACCACCGCAGACTCCACAACCGCCGTAGCTTAACTGGAGCCGCGCCGTCTTCCTTCCACCCTGTATGAACCTACAGCATTCAGGACCATGTGGGGAAGACCTCTCCTCCAAGGAGAGCGTATCAGGAACAAGAACAAGCTCTCAAAAGAGCTAAGTGATTAAAGCTCAAGGGAATATGCAGAACATAGCAATCCCCAGTGTGATATAGTAGTTCCCTCTAATAACAAGACAAGGCTACGTATTGAGGGTCAAGAAGAATTCTGAAGTTTAAAGGGACACTATAGTCACCTGAACAACTTTAGCTTAATGAAGCAGTTTTGGTGTATAGATGCCCCTGCAGCCTCACTGCTCAATCCTTTGCCATTTAGGAGTTAAATCACTTTGTTTATGAACCTTAGTCACACCTCCCTGCATGTGACTTGCACAGCCTTCCATAAACACTTTCTGTAACGAGAGCCCTATTTAGGCTTTCTTTATTGCAAGTTCTGTTTAATTAAGATTTTCTTATCCCCTGCTATGTTAATAGCTTGCTAGACCCTGCAAGAGCCTCCTGTATGTGATTAAAGTTCAATTTAGAGATTGAGATACAATTATTTAAGATAAATTACATCTGTTTGAAAGTGAAACCAGTTTTTATTTCATGCAGGCTCTGTCAATCATAGCCAGGGGAGGTGTGGCTAGGGCTGCATAAACAGAAACAAAGTGACTATAGTGTTCCTTTAATTACACACACTCTGCTTTTATGCAATTCTCCCCTGCAAGGGAGACGCCCACATCCAATTAAACATTACTCAATCACACAATGGTTACATCCCACAGATTCCCTCCCCTTAGCCTGAGAGGTAACCCAATTATAACGTCCAATTTAAACATACATTTTTATAACTTTAAAACTATACATTCAATCTTCATAAATAATATATATACCACATATTAATAATCAGCATACTTTACTTACAAACATATCCAAAATTCAGCTTATTCCATCCAGGGGTTAAAGAGTTAGCTGGAAGTCCTTTATGACCGACCGCAGGCACATTTTCATGCCCAAAACAGTTCCACAGATTCAGGCTGTGCGGTCGGTCTATTTCTGCCCTGAAAAATAACAAAGTCCCATCCGAAGGCGGCGTTCAAATCGTCGAACTCACTTCGACTTTTGTCGAAGTGTCGAAGTGGAACCAGGGTTGCGTTTTAGTAGTGTTAAATCATATAATGGAGGTCTATTTTACACCATCTTCGAATCTTCGAACGGGACTTAGCCTCCAGCCGCAGTGTCGAAGGGTAGGGGAAGGTACAGGTCACCGCGTTCGACTGGATTAAAATGGCCGTCGCCACATGTTCGACTGTCTAATGGCGGCCACTTCGACGGATTCGGCACTTCGACGGCTTCGGCACTTCGACGGCTTCGCCACTTCGGCTGCATTCGAAGTGCCAGTTTAAAAGTACAAACCCTTTCTTTGTACAACACAGTTAAAGGGCCAGAAACAGTATACCAAGATCCATTAGGCCCAAATGCAAGTCTCAAAGGGCAATACCTTCCAGGGCCATAGTCGCAGGGCAGTAGGCTAGCAATAAGTCCTCTCCAATGCCCAGTGGCAAATGGCAGTTTGTCACAGCTTCTATACAAGGAGACGTTCTGTCACTTACCAGCACCCATCTCAGTTCAGGCTCGCAGAGAGTACTATACAAACACCGACTGGGGTCAGTTACACACAGAACGGTTTCTAAGGCATTTTCGGGTCTCAAAACACCTTCCTGCGCCATAAGCTCAGCAACAGCCGATACGATCAAATTTCATCCTGGAAACGTAGCCATTCCCTCTACCAGTAAGCCAACGCTGATTATCAGTACAACACATCCCAGAGGGATTTTGTTAAGACAAAGTAGGCAGGCCAATTTCTTTTCTAGGTGAAGCACAAGTCTGCAATAATTTCAATGCCGGTGGTTGTAGTTATAGTGCTGGTAGGCTTCTTCACATGGGCTCACTTTGTTTCAGTGCACATGCCAAAAACAATGTGCCCCTACAGGCGGTACCCTAAAATCTTCCACCCCAATAAACTTTCCAAATCTACAACGCTACCTGTCTACTCATCCTTTTTTATACTTGGTAGAATTTCTCACGTCTACTAAAGGGTTTTACACAGGGTTTGTGTCACTCCACATAGGTATTTTGGAACACCCATCCTACAGTCAGCACTCACAGTTCCCATCAGAGTACAAAACTCTTACTTAATGAAATCACTAACGGTTTCTTGATAGGGCCTTTCACAACACTACCTTTTCACCTCCTGGAGGACAAACCCCTAGGAATCGCTTCAGGGAATTTTACCTTTTAAAGAGACTTATTTGATTTTTCTGCACCTCACTCACCCACTTCTCCTAGCTTAAATACACTGTCCCTGTCATACGTTTTCCTTCAGTTCTCCTGAATTGACAAGGCCATACAAGCAATCATTCATTCCGGGAAGGCTATCTGGTTATGTAAGTCAGACTTTACTAACACGTGTAAATTACTACCCATTCCTCAGTCAATCTGCATCTGCATGGAGTTAAGTGGGTAGGCAGCCACTATTTCGTTACCAGACCAACATTCGGCTCCATATGTAGCCCACGTTATGCAATATCTTCGCCGAAACCTTAAACCTGGCTCCTACGGAACATATGCAGATGTCCAGTAGTCTTACACTACTTAGACAACTTCCTCACCATCGAACCACACCAAAACACGCCACACAGCCTGAATCACATGTTCACTCTGTTCAAAGATTAGGAGTACCCGTAGCCCGGACAAAACACAGAAATCACATTCCCGGGGTTTACACTCAGTTCTATTTCTATGCAGGCCAACCTGCCACAAGTGTAAGTAGATAGAATTCCTTCTTACATCAACATCTGCACGTCACAAGACACTTGCACCAGGAATCAGCTACAGTCACTACCTGGTTCACTCAATTTTGCGGGGAGAATAATTCCACAAGGTAAGTATTTAATTTCCAGAATCCTCTCTCTCTCTTGCATGGTCTCCCTGTGGACGACTCCACAGCTCTCTTAGACAAACCAGCTACAGCTGATATTAAGAAGGTGGCGTCTGTTCCTGTCCTCCTGAAATGGCAGGTCACTACTTGTTCCCCCTGTTTCTGACGATTCCCCTGTGGTCTGGACTGACACATCAGGTGCCGTTGATTATGCAGCGAATGTTGGTTACAAATGGGTACACGTCTCTTGGCCAATTGAGTCTACCTCGCTAGTAAATGTCAATACCTCAGCACTATTTGAATTTACCCAATCGTAGCAGCTACACATATATGGGGCAAAGAGTGGAGAGGGCAGTCGGTCAGATGCTTGGCGACATGTAATATCGTTAACAAAAGCCGCTTTCAGTCCCTCCCGATTATGAACTTGGTAAAGAGTCTTACGTGGCTAGCGGCAAATCTTCAATTCTGCATAACTTATGTTCACGTTCCAGGTATTCAGGATAACGCAGCTGGCGCTCTCCCACACTCTAATTTGCAGGACATTTTTTTCGGAGGTCATCCATCAGCAAACACGCAGCCCAAGGAGCCTCCAAGCTTCACAGTCCTAATTATGCGTTAAATACTCTGTTGCTTCAAAGTAGGTCGCTTGCACAGGCTGGTTTATACCTTAATTTAAGAAAGCCTATTCAAAGAGCGTATCAGTTGTTTAAAGGTTTGTTCGTGTTTATTGTGTGATAAATGTTTCTATTTGTAACTATGGTCACATTTACAACTTTTGCCATTTTTCTCCTAAATTAGTTTACAATACTATCAAACCTTACTTCACAGGCATAAACATTTGTCTATTACTCATACCAAAACGAGCCATACTGGTCCTCCAGTTGAGATAAAATATTATCCTACCTCTACCAAATCAGGTCCTATCCACGTTTTGGATAATCTATTGGAATCTCAACTCACTTCCATCCCTGATATCCCACTAGTAGCTTTTCAAGGGAAACCCCTAACCAATAAATGTTTTATGCTTTACATTCGTACAATATCACACCGACTAGGACATAACCCTCATTCCTTCCGCATTGGAGCAGCCACAGCTGCCTCCGGTAATCACGTACCAACTCACATAATTAAAATATGGGTCGGGGGAAATCATCCGCATACAACAAATACATCCCCAATCCTGAGAAAGAAATAAGATTGGCTTTCTGTGAATAAATGTATCTGACTTGTAAAAAAATTTTTTTTTTAAATCGCTTCTTATATTTTTGCCCTCTTTTACAGGTCTAACCTCACGTCAGTTTCAGCACACCTCATCTGACTTTGCTCTTTCTACTATTGCTTCTTTATTATTGTTCCTTACGTCCTCGAAATGTGCCGTACACAAAAAAAATAAAATATATATATATATATAAACTTTAAATGTCCCGCACTCAATGTACCGGTCTTGTGCTTGCCTCGGTGCTACCTCAGCCGTCCTATATATATATATGCACACATATCCATATATATACACACACACACACACACACACATATACACACACACAAATACATACCATACACAGAGCTTGACATATTCCAGGCGCCAGGTCGACAAGACATTTCGCCGTGGTGCCTGGCATTTGTCAGCCCTTTGCCAAGCCGCGCAAGAAACATTAAAGCCAGCCGACGCAGGGAACAGTAATCTTCCTGTAGTTCCTCTCTGCTCCTTTGTGCGCTGTTTAGTGGCATTAAGTCAGTCCGGCATCGGTATAACTACAGAGAGCACTTAGGGAAGCAGAGAGAAACTAAAGGAAGATTGCGAGGAGACTCACTGGACGCCAGGGAAAGATCCACTCAGGTCTCCCAAAGGTAGGGAGGCTGGGAGGATTTTAAAAAATATAGCAATTTGTGAGAAAATGTGTGTGTATGTGTCTCAGTGTGTGTCTCAGTCAGAGAGTGTGTGCCTGTCTTTGTATGTCTGTCAGTGTGTGTCTCAGTCAGAGATTGGTGCGGAGCTTGCGTACGGTGAGGCGATATTCCATGCAGGGGCAGAGCTTGTGTGCCAGGGAAGCTGCTGCACAGTGGTGGAACTAACGTAGAGTGGGCCCTGGTGCAAAAACTGTTTTGGGCCCCTGAAGACACATGCCCATCGGGTGGCCCTAATTGCACGGCTCACTCGATGGGCCCCGGTGTAATCGCAGCACCAGCACTCCCTGTAGTTCCACTGCTGCACCTTATTACAAGCAAGACACCTTTTTCACGGAAACTGGAAAACCTTTTTAGGAGATGCAAGATCATTTTTCATGGTGTTTAACCCTTTAAGGACCAAACTTCTGGAATAAAAGGGAATCGTGACATGTCACGTCATGTGTCCTTAGGGGGTTAAAAGGGGCTGTGGTGAAGTGTGTGTAGAGGAGTCTGTTTATGGTGTACTATGTTTAACTAGGGGCTGTAGTGTGAGCATGTGCTCATGTATAGGAGCTTTTGAGATTGTGTGCTGAGAGGGCCTTTAAAGTGTGTGCGTATGCATTTAGGTGCTGCATTGTGAGTATGTGTATTGGGGTTATCAAGGAGCTGTACATAGATTATATATACACATACATACATATATATATACATATATATACACACACATATACACACACACACAGTAGCAAGAAAAAATATGTGAACCCTTTGGAATGATATGGATTTCTGCACAAATTGGTCATAAAATGTGATCTGATCCTCATCTAAGTCACAACAATAGACAATCACAGTCTGCTTAAACTAATAACACACAAAGAATGAAATGTTGCCATGTTTTTATTGAACACACCATGTAAACATTCACAGTGCAGGTGGAAAAAGTATGTGAACCCCTAGACTAATGACATCTCCAAAAGCTAATTGGAGTGAGATGTCCACCAACTGGAGTCCAATCAATGAGATGAGATTGGAGGTGTTGGTTACAGCTGCCCTGCCCTATAAAAAACACACACCAGTTCTGGGTTTGCTTTTCACAAGAAACATTGCCTGATGTGAACGATGCCTCGCACAAAAGAGCTCTCAGAAGACCTACGATTAAGAATTGTTGACTTGCATAAAGCTGGAAAGGGTTATAAAAGTATCTCCAAAAGCCTTGCTTTTGGAGATGCCTTGTCTATAAATGGAGAAAGTTCAGCACTGCTGCTACTCTCCCTAGGAGTTTCCGTCCTATAAAGATGACTGCAAGAGCACAGCGCAGACTGCTCAATGAGGTGAAGAAGAATCCTAGAGTGTCAGCTAAAGACTTACACAAGTCACTAAACAAGAATGGATGTCATGGGAGGATACCACAGAGGAAGCCACTGCTGTCCAAACAAAACATTGCTGCACGTTTACAGTTTGCACAAGAGCACCTGGATGTTCCACAGCAGTACTGGCAAAATATTCTGTGGACAGATGAAACCAAAGTTGAGTTGTTTGGAAGAAACACACAACACTATGTGTGGCGAAAAAGAGGCACAGCACACCAACATCAAAACCTCATCCCAACTGTGAAGTATGGTAGTGGGGGCATCATGGTTTGGGGCTGCTTTGCTGCATCAGGGCCTGGACGGATTGCTATCATCGAAGGAAAATTGAATTCCCAAGTTTATCAAGACATTTTGCAGAAGAACTTAAGTCCATCTGTCTACCAGCTGAAGCTCAACAGAAGATGGGTGTTGCAACAGGACAATGACCCAAAGCATAGAAGTAAATCAACAACAGAATGGCTTAAACAGAAGAAAATACTGTAATGATTCCGGGAACCAAACACGCTAACAGGTCACAGAGAGGAAGGGTGCTATACCGGTCCTTAGAGTGTCCGGGCTAAGCACACTAAGAATGGTCAGGAGACAAGCCAAGTAAAGGGAGCCAGAAAACGGGAGAACGAGAAACAAGCCAAGGTCAAAGGAGAGGAGAAGACAGGATAATCGGAATAACGAGCAAAACAATCGGTAACCAGAGAGCAACACGAGAAAACTGCACTGCAGGTATCACAAGACCACAACAGGGCACTGAGAGACAGGAAAGGTAAGTATAAATACCCTAGGTTTAATTCTGATTGGATAACTTCCAATCAAAATTAACAATCACACGTGGGAGATATCTACGCCTCCCACTGTGATTGTGGTACTGTTGCTTTAACGCCGGGTCACTCACGTGACCCCGGCGTTTGCATAAATTAACGACCTTCCAGCGTGCAGCGTTATACATGCTGCCGCTGGGAGGTGTGGAGGATGTGAGCGGCGAGCGGCGGAGAGGAGACGCCGCTTGCCGACAGGTAGGAGGAGGAGAGACCGCGGGCGGCGATGGACTGAGGGTGAGTGCTGCAAGTTGCATGCAGCCTCCCCTCATAGCCGCCCGCGGACCCCTGACATAACCCCCCCCTCGAGGACCGCCGAACGGGCGGGAAGCCAAAGGCTTCAAAGGAAACCGCGCATGAAAGGAGCGGATCAAAGAGGCCTCAGGGCCGTATCCCTTCCAATCAACCAGATACTGCAAGCGACCCCGAGAAAAACGAGAATCAAGCAGAGCAGCCACTTCGTACACGTCACTAGAGACAGCGCGGAGGAAATCCGGACGCCTGAGAGGACCAGAGAATCGATTACAGAGCAGGGGCTTCAAAAGAGAGGTGTGAAAAGTTTTATGTATACGCATGGAAGGAGGCAAGGCCAGGGAGTAGGACACAGGATTGACCCTACGCAATACCTTGTAGGGGCCACGGAACCTGGGCGCGAATTCCATCGAGGGGACCCTGAGGCGGAGATTCTTAGAGGACAACCAAACCCTATTACCCGGGACATAAGAAGGAGCAGCACCTCTACGACGATCAGCAAATCTCTTCTGAGTAACATCCACACGAGAAAGAGTAGCATGGACCTGATCCCACATCTTCCGTAAGGAGGCGAGGTGCTCGTCCAAAGCGGGTATTCCCTTGTCGGATAATACGCCGGGAAGGACACAGAGGTTTGGAACCCATAAGCAACCAAAAAAGGACTTAAGCCAGTGGACGAATGAGTCACAGTGTTCCTGGCGAATTCAGCCCAGGGAAGGAGGTGAGACCAGTTGTCCTGGTGTGTGTTCGTGAAGCAGCGTAAATATAACTCCACAGATTGATTCGCCCGACAAATTGAGGACCCCTGTCGGATACGATATCCTGTGGTATACCATGCAAGCGGAAAACCTCTTTGGTAAATACCTGAGCCAACTGAAACGCAGAAGGTAGTTTTTTAAGTGGAATAAAGTGTGCCATCTTAGAGAACCTATCAGTCACAGTCAAAATTACTGTCATTCCATCGGATGAAGGAAGATCCACAATAAAGTCCATGGATAAGTGGGTCCATGGTTTCTTGGGTATGGATAGAGGCATCAGGAGGCCCGGGGGTTTAACAGTAGGGGATTTACACTGTGCACAAACACGCAAGACTGCACATAATCCACTACATCTTGCTTAAGTGAAGGCCACCAAAACTGTTGAAGGAGACCCTTGTATGTTTTGGTAACCCCTGGGTGACCAGCCGTTTTGGCGGTGTGAAATAAAGCTAACAATTTCTTTCTATCTTTTTCTTTCACTTATAACCTATCAACAGGTGTCTCAGAGGGTGCTTGGGTTTGGTATGCCTTGATACCATCAAGGAAAAGGGACGAAATAACCAAACGGGTAGCGGCTATTATCTTAGACGAGGGTACAATGGGTTCAGGAGCGGGGGCAATAGACTCCAAAAGTTCGTATTGTCGGAAGATCGCATCAGCCTTGACATTACGGTACCCAGGCCTATACGTGATAATGAACTGAAAGCGTGAAAGAAATAAGGACCATCTGGCTTGACGAGAGGACAACCTTTTAGCATCAGCTATATAGGAGAGATTCTTATGATCAGTTATAACCAGGATTTTGTGTCTGGCTCCCTCTAATAAGTATCTCCACTCTTTAAAAGCCATCACAATACCTAATCGTTCCCTGTTCCCGACGTTGTAATTCTTTTAGAAAAGTAACAACAGGGATGGAGGGGTTCGTTATAGGATAGTCTTTGTGATAATACAGCTCCTACACCTGATTCTGAAGCATCTACTTCCATTACAAAGGGAAGGGAAGGATCAGGATGGTGTAGTGATGTAGATTAATTTAAAAATAAACAAATATGTTCAAATGTCTATGTGTTCCTGTCCAAATCTGAGATGATTAAATTGCGTATACGCAGAAGTAAATTCACACTGACACACGGAGTTCAGGTTAAAAGCACTTCGAGAAAATTTAATGGCATCTCATTAAAAGCGGGCTTGCAGACCCTTATAAGAGCAAAATTACATCATCATTGAATATCAAGATAACAACAAATAAACATCATTAATTGGATTAGGTGTTAAGTGACTATGTCAATGTCCACCCATCAATATTATTTATTGGCTCAAGTACTAAGTGGCTGGCTAGGTGTCCTCCCACCGGGAGGTGGCGTCATTCTGTACACGGGTGTGGACAGATGGCTCAAGCGCCATCTTACCCAGCACGAGGCTTACTCGGTGGGAAGGGGGGCTTGGGCGTCATTTTGGGTAGTTAGTGATGTCAGACTCGGGGTCAGGTTCAGGGTCTTTTTTATGAAAGAACATTTCATTAGAGCAGTTTTCACATGGCCTGGCTATAGTATACTTTGTTTCATATTACAGGAACTTGATAATTCCGGTGTTAGTCATGTCCTTCTAGAAACTACATTCTCTATTCAATATTCTAAATGCTGTTAGGAAAATCTGTCATGTAATGTAGTTAAAATGGAGTTAGTACAAAAATTCAATACAGGATCAATAAAGGTTTTTTAATAATTCTACATCAGTCCCCCCTATGAAATGTTAGATTCTAAAAAAGATAAACTTTATTTGTTAATACCAGAAGACGTGTTAGCCCAAAGGCACAGAAACCCAGTGACCGCTAGCTAGGTGTTATTGCAAAGTGCAATTCTGTCCCTTCCTTTCCCTAACAGGCTGCAGCACATCCGTCAATACGGTCAGGAAATCTCTTCACTCTGCTGGTAACCCGCGGTGGCTTATCCACCACATCTCCGCACGGCAGTCAGTTCCATAGAGACGGACGCTGTCCCTAAGCTGGTTCCCTACCTAGAACTCTTGCACTTTATCAGTAAAAGGGATAGTTTGCAGCGGTATACAGGGTGAGTTGAGATCTTGGAAATCTTGGTCATCAACTTTCAGATGTGTAAAAGTTGGTGCCGCTTGGTCTACAGTCTTCTGCAGAAATTTTCTTAGACAAGGGAGGACACAACAAACGAGAAGAGCGAAAATAAAAAGAGAAATTAGTATTGCCATACCAATATGCATTAAAGCTTTTTGCCATCCTGTCATCCAACCAAACCATCTTTCCCAGGGATCTTTTATCCCAGAGTTCCTTTTTAACTCTTCAGAGAGTTTATTTAATTTCTCTATGGCCATGGTGACTTTACCATTAGGACCTGTGTTTTCTGGGATGTACGTACAACATGTCATGGTGTCGGGCAATATTTTACATACACCCCCTTTCTCAGCTAGAATCATGTCTAAGGCGATTCTATTCTGCAAGGACATTTGAGATGTAGCCTGCAGCTGTTCGGGTAAACCTTGGAGGGCATCTTTGGTGTAGTTAACAAAGCGTTGTTGGTTGTAATAAATGTAATTTATCCAATTTAAATTCTTGTTTGCAGTAACTATGGTAAAAAGTGATTAAAACCCAGCAGCAACTTCATCTCTTGCTTTAAATTCATTAGGCACCCCCCTAGGCACCCCAATGGCATCAATATAAATGTGGGGGTCAAAACTGCCTCTTACTGGGGCTTCACGCTTAACCTTGGCTGGTGTGTGTATGGACTCATGTATGTCAGGGTGTGTGTCAGAGATAATATGTATAGGCATGATGGCTTTGGCCAGAGTACACTCCCCCCACCATTCCTTGTCCATCCTAGATCTTAGCTGTAAATCCCCACACAACCAGTAAATATCCCCCAATGACCTAGTATGAAATTGTAACAGGTACATAGGGACAGTTCTGTAGGTGGCACAATACCCTTTGGAGAAGTTACCTAAGAACTTACCAATTCCATCATAATTGGCATAACAGGTGTAGTTTCCTTTGTAAACTGTAACACCATCTGGGGGTTTGACATCCTTGGTTAGGAGAGGGTATTCTACCGTCCATGCTTCGCAGAGGGACCTATTAAAGTTATAGTGGTAGGCAAAAAGACTCAAAACACATTCTTCTATATCTACTGGCAAAGTCAAAGGTACGGTGCCAAGGTGAGGCCGGGCACCACCACACACATAGCATGCGGTTTTGTTATGTTTGTTGGCATTATATTTCATCCATTCTAACCATAAATTAACATCATTAAAACCTGTTTCAGCGGCCATAGTATCTTCAAAGGTGGGGTTAGCAATGGCCATCATGTCTTTAAAGGACTGGATGTGTGGTTTTAATGGATTTGGGACCATGTGGGTGGCCCCTTGCCACTCTGGAGAGTGGCACATATCTTTTAGGTAGAAGTGCACCAATTTGTTATAGGAACCTTTCTTCCAATACATTCCCATTACGTACTGGTCTGCATCCGTTGGACTGGGATGCTCTATGTTTAGTATTAATTTTATGGGTGTACCTCCTCCAGGCTTCCGTAGAGTCATTCTTTGGAGGAGGGATCTACCATGGTCATCTACCTTAGATAAGGCACTTTTGGGTTTGTAACCCCAGGCAGGCCCAACATTCCACCCTGCAGCCCCCCAATGGTTACAGTTATGCCCCCATTGTTTGTCAACTACACAAACATAGGGGTCCTTTACATGTGGGATATCTCTATAGATAGTTTGAATTTGTGACATAGGAAATGGGCAGTCTACAATGTCACAGTAATCAAAAGTGTATGTAGCCACACGGGTACATGAGGAATTGTACCAGAAGGTATACCCACTGGCATCTTTAGTAATGGCTACTTGTTGAGCCTTAATTAGGCTGATTAAGGAGATGATGTACCAGAGGTACATGGTTGTGCGGTATCTGCTTCCTCTGGGGCAGGAGTCTTCTTGCAATGGGAAGCGTGGATCCAATGTGGCCTGCCGGCCAACTTGACGGAGGTTGAAGTGATCAGGAGAACTTGGAATGGTCCGTCAAATCTTGGTTCCAGGGTATGTTTCCGCACAAATTTCTTGACCAGAACCCAATCTCCGGGAAGCAGGTTGTGGGTACCCGTATCAAATTCAGGATCTGGAATTGAAGAGAAAACTTGGGCATGTATTTTGTTCAAGGCACTTGCAAGTTCAGTTACATAATCTACTAAAACATCAGTTTGAAGCTGTAACTGTTGAGGGTAATAACAACCTAGTCTGGGTGCAGTCCCAAATAGAATCTCATATGGGGATAGTGAGTGCTTCCCTCTAGGTGTGTGCCTAACGCTGAATAAAGCTATTGACAAGCTTTCTGGCCAGGGCATCTTTGTTTCTTGTGACATTTTTAACATTCTGGCTTTTAGGGTGCCATTCATGCGTTCCACTTTACCGCTACTTTGTGGGTGGTAAGGGGTGTGAAAAGCTAGGGTCACTCCCAGAGCAGTCCAAATTTCTTTAGTCACTGTTGCTGTAAAGGCTGGGCCCTGGTCACTTTCAATGACTTCTGGAAGTCCAAATCTACATACAATATCTGTAAGTAGACGTTTTGCTGTTGTCTTGGCAGTGATATTGGCCACTGGGTAGGCTTCTGGCCAGCCTGAAAACATGTCCACTATTACTAGTGCATATTCATGAGGCCCACTCTTGGGCATTTGTATGTGGTCAATCTGAATTCTCTGGAATGGGTACATAGGCTTAGCCAGGTGTTTCAAGAGCACTTTGGTTGGTTTTCCTGGGTTGCATTTTGCGCAAATGACACAGGCCCTACAGAAGCTGTTGATCAATGTTGTGATTCCAGGTGCTTCATAATACTTCTGTATGAGGGCAGCCATTAAGTCTTTTGACAGATGTGCAGGTCCATGTGCCCATTGGACAACTGCTGGATAAAGATTTTTAGGAAGGCAGAATCTAAAGTTGTTGTAATATACTCCATCCTTTAGGACTGCTCCTTTCTTCTTCCATTTCTGTATTTCTTCAGGGTCAGTTGTAGCTTGCTGTTCCCGTAGAATTCTTAGGTCAGTAGGAAGAGTCTGCAAGGTAAAAATAGGAGTTTCTTCGTGTCCGGACACTCCTTCATCCACTTCCTGTAATTCTCTTGCTGCTTGCTAGTAGCCTGATCAGCTAAATGGTTGCCCTTTGCTTCATCTTTATCCAATTTCCCATGTGCCTTTACTTTCAAAATGGCCACTTCTTCCGGGAGTAGGAGGGCATCCATAAGTTCCTTGATTGCAGAACTGTGTTTGACTGGCGTGCCGGCAGTGGTAAGAAATCCCCTTGTTTTCCAAATTAGTCCGAAGTCATGTGCCACACCCAGAGTGTATCTTGAATCTGTATAGATGTTGGCACGTTTTCCTTCGGAGATCTTGCATGCTGAAGTCAGGGCTTGCAGTTCAGCTTCCTGTGCAGAGATTGTTGGTGGTAAAGATGATGACTTGATAACTTCATCTGTTGTGGTTACGGCATATCCTGTGTGGTATTTTCCTTCTTCATCAGCATACCTTGAACCGTCCACAAACAGAGTGAGATCAGGATCTGTTAATGGATCCTCATGTACAGTTGGTAGGTGTATTGTCTCCATTTTCATCTGTTCAAAACAGTCATGAGGTGTCTCTGGGTCATAGTCATTCACTATGACCGGATCTTGAAATTCATTTTCCAGGAAGTGGCGTGGCCATGCTTCAAGATGGTCAATTGTTGGGTATCTGACAATGCCATTTTCCTGTAGCTGTGATTCATCCATGGTGGCCCATAATTTTGCCATGGGTCCAAGATCATTCCATGATCTTGTTTTCAGCTTGGTGACAGGGACATGTGGGACGGCAATGTCCCAATGACGATACAAGTATTTGAGTTCTGAAGGTAGAAGAATCAGGACCATGCTGTTGCCTTCAGAGTCACAGTAGAAGTCTTGTGCAGTGAGTTTCACTTCCACCAGATGATAGAGCTCATCTTCATAGCAAGGTTCAGGAGTGATGTTTGACTTGTACCACATAGTACAGAAGGCATATCCTGCTCCCTCGCAGAGAGGTGTTTGTCCATCATGAAATGATAAATCAGGATGCATTTTCTTGATGGTACCAGTAAGAAGGTAGATGTAGGTTTCATCCATGATAAACCCATAGTGGATACCTGCCTCAGGTAGTGGGAGAAGAGTGGACGGATTGAGGACTTGACATCTTTGTATGGTAATGTTGTCAGGTAACAGGAGATGACATTGAAGACGTAGGTGTCTTGCAGGAGACACATGCTTGAGTTGTACTTGGTTGATGATGGCAGAGATGTCATGAGGGGCCAAGACAACTAGAGGGTGGCCAAGGACCAGGTCTGCAGTTCTTTCAATAAGTTCTCTTGCTGCAAAGACGGCCCGTAGGCAAGAGGGGGTCCCTCTGGCCACAATATCCAGCTGGCAGGAGAAAAATCCAATAGGCCTTTGGCGGCCTCTTAATTAATTTGTTTGAGTAAGGACTCCTGTAGCGTGGCCTTGTCTTTCAGAGACAAACAACTTGAAGGGTTTTGTATAGTCTGGTAGGCCTAGAGCAGGAGCAGATGCAATGGCACGTTTTAGTGTACAGAAGTTGTCTTGTGCTTCATTGGTCAGGCAGAATGGGTCTGACTTGAGTGCATCATAGAGTGGTTGCATGAGCAGAGAGGCTTCTGGGATCCATGCTCGGCAGTAGGAAATGAGGCCTAAGAAGGCATGTAGGGATTTTGAAGTCCTTGGAGGTGGAATTTCCAGTACTGCTCTAACTCGGTCACGAGTGAGATGTCTAGTACCTTGAGAGAGACAATGGCCAAGGAAGATGACAGTAGTTTGACAGAATTGAAGCTTGAGAAGTGAAGCTTTGCATCCTTGGTCTGCTAAATAGCAAAGGAGACTAATTGAACATTCTTCTGTTGTGGGTATGTCATCTCCACAGAGCATCAAATCATCCACATACTGGAGTAGGACAACTTTTGGATGGTCTGATTGCCATGGATCAAGGATAGAGCACATGGCATTTGCAAATTGACTTGGAGAGTTTTGTGCCCCTTGGGGCATGACAGTCCATGTATACTGTTGCTTTTCATGTGTGAAGGCAAACAGGTATTGACAAATTGGATCCAGAGGTACACTGAAGAAGGCATTGGCCAGATCAATGACTGTGAAGTATTTTGCAGAAGGTGGGACCCCAGAGAGCAGAGTGTGTGGGTTTGGTACAATAGGGGTGTCCAGGACTGTTGCTTCATTCACTGCACGGAGATCCTGGACCATTCTATACTTCTCTGGTTCTCCTTTTGGAGTCTTTTGGATCAACAGCAAAAAACAGGTGTGAGGAAGGCTGAACTTGATGGACGCAAGTCTCTTTTCAGCTATGTAACTATGTAACTATGTAACTATGATTCACACTTGACAAGAGCACCCTTCTCCAATAGTGCTTTGATTTGAATTGAGATAGCTGCAGCTTAAGCTGGTTTTAAGGGGTATTGTGGTTTCCTTGGTAGCTTTGCTCCTGGAATGAGCTTTACCACCACAGGTGGAACCTTTAGGTGACCTATGTCCTCTGGGCCTGAGGACCACAGTTTTGCTGGTACTTGTGTCTTTAGTGAATCCGGGAAATTGGACCTCAGTTCTTTTGCATCCTCATGGGGATTTTCTAAATGGAGCATCAGAGGCAGGGAGCACAAGGCTGAGGTGTCTGACACAGATAGAGGGGTAGATAGCTCTACTTGTCCATCTGGAGTGAAGATGATAGATGCCTGCAGGCGTGAGAGGACATCAGCGCCTAACAGGTTAATGGGGCATGTGGAGGATACCACAAAACGAGCAAGCAAGCTAGGGTAGTTGCCAACTCGTAATGGAGTTGTTAAAGGACTGTGTCTTGGTAGGCCATCCACTCCACCAAAGAGACATCAATATTTGACAGAAATGATGCGTCTGGCAGATCTTGTTCTCGTAGAACACTTCGGGCTGCACCTTTGTCAACAAGAAATGTAGTAGGTTGTCCTTCAATGGGTAGAGTCACAGTGGCAAGTGGCCCCCCCTTATCCCCTGCAGACACTGCCATGACAGGGGTTAATGACACAGGCTTGCCAATTTCCTAATCATCTGGTTCCTCAACTATTGGAACTGTTTTGTGGTCTTGGGGCCAGGAGCAGGCTTGAACACTTTCTTGGGTTCTGGGCAATCATTTTTGAAGTGTTCTTTAGCTTTGCAATTAAAGCAAAATCCATCCTCGGGTTTGGTGCCTTTTGGGACAGGTCCGGGGCGGGACACCATGAGAGGAGCTGAATTGGGCCTTCTAGGAGTCTGGGCAGATTCCAGACCCCTAGCAACTAGGAGTAAGGTATCCAGAGGGACTACTTTATATTCAGGGCGTGCAGCAATGATTCCCTTGCGTATGGAGTCTTTGACACCTTGGACAAATGAACCAGACAACATTTGAGAATGGATCTTGTCTGTGAGATCAAATCCCAAATCTGTAAACAGTTGAAACAGTCTTGCATGAAACTTTTCCACTGATTCTCTTTTTCCTGTACAATATCAGTAAGGCCAGCAGCCTGATCTGCAAGTTTGTCCTTAGCCCATTCCTTTAGCTGGTTGCAGAATGCCACTCCGGAGGGGTAATCAATGTCACTTATAAGTAAATCTGTGCTGAGGTGGCGGGCAATGCTGGGCCAGTATTCATCTCCGGCTTTAATAGCACAAATACTCAGTAAATCACGCCATGCAGCGGAATAAGTCTTTTGAATTTTGAACTATTCCTCGGTAAAAAGGCATAGGTTGCTTTTCTGGGTCAGGGAGTGATTTCATCAGAGCACTAGCCTGAGTAGGATTAAAAGCAACATATTTAGGAGGGGCCTGATCCCCCCGGCCCGTATGTCCGAAAGGATCATCGAGGGAACGGCGAGGCGGAGGCCCCGTGGCATCCTGTGAGCCCTGGGATGCCTCCTCATACTCATCTTCCCCTCTGAGTAGTGGGGCCGCTTGAGGTGTCAGAACCGGGGGAAATGCGGGAATCCCGGATGCCGGGGTGGCCAGTGGATTATGAGCTTGGGGTGAGTAGTCACCGGGAAGTACCGGCATCAGGGGTGCTGGATAACTGGGGGCCGCCATATTGGAGGCGTGAAAGGAAGCTGCGTTAGGGTTAAGGGAGGTAGTGGCGGCCATGTTGGATGTGGGCACATCCGGGGTAGACTGTACCGGATTGGGCGTGAACAGGGTCTGGGGAGTGGCTTGGGAAAGGAAGTAGGCTTGGTTTGGATAGGGCAGGGCCATGTGGTAAGGGAAGGGGTATGGCCAGGTCATCTGGGCAGGGGCTGAGGTGGAACCTGGGGAGGGCGGGTTAGTTGGGCAGGGATTAGGAAAGGAGGAGGAATATCCGGGGTATGGAAATGAAGCTGAAGGGGTGGAAACTTGGGCTGTGGGAGGAATAGGCAGGAGAGAAGACGGAGAGAGATTAGCAGAGGCGGGTGTAGTAGGAGGAGCCGGAGTGGGTGTAGTGGGATTGACAGTAGCGGGTGAGGAGGGGCTAGGGAACTGGGTGGTTGCAGGTGGGAGGGTAGGGTTATTGACGAAAGAGAGCGTAGAGAAGGAATGGCGGATGAAATGTTTGGTTTAGACAGAGAAGGTAGTGTAGGGATGGATGAGGATGATGGGAATGTTAGGGATGATGGGGGGGAGAATAAAGATCCATCAGAATTCAGGACCGGACAAACAGGGGCAATGACGGGATGGGTGATGGGAGGATTGGGAGTGGGGAACATGGTCAGCTGGCTGTCACTCATTGCTGACTGAACCTTGGGGATAAACATCCCCTGGGCGCCATTTTGGGGCGCTGGCTGAGGGAATGCCCCAGCAACATAATTATTATGATATACATACAATTTCACACCTTTGTGATCTATTTCTTCCTCAACCCAACCTTCCTGTTGAATAGCTCTTGCTACTTTGTACCAGGCTTCTGCAGTACGTAGTAAATCATTATCTGCAAGCTTGCCTTTCTTCTCTGTCAGTAATCTACGCCAGCTTTCTGGCTGTAATCTACCACATGAAGGCACAGCAATTTTACACACTTTAGCAATCTTTTCAATTCCCTTAACCATCTCTTCTCCCTCTCTGTCTTCAACTAGATCACACGCTAACCAGCCCTTACTGGGCTTCCCTAATTCCTGTCCCACCCCCCTATAAAAGGCGTCCCAGATATAGAGGAAGGAAAATGAAACAGAGTGTCTATAATGCTCGACTGCCACTTGGAAGGGTGGGTCCCCCCAAGTGCGTCTTCCCAAAACGTAGACTAGTCACTAATTCCGCCTACCCGAGGTAGCCACAGATTGGAGCGAGGTGAGAAGTGTGTGACCAATCACTTCTCTCACAAGAGAAATAGGAGTGGAAAGTGTAAATAACACAGGAAGTAGAGTAAAAGTTAAAAGTAAAGTGAAAGTAGAGACAGACACAGGAGTTTGAATGACTCCCAATTATAACAACAATTCAATTGAAATACAGTGCATGCATCACAGTTCAAATAAATTCAACAGTAATCCCTTTCCTTTACTCATGTGGCCAAAGCCACCTCCCTCAACCTCGTAGTGTCCCCGCTCGGAGAACGACTTTCGTAAGTCTCACTACCAGCGGCCACAGAAAACAGCTAACACCGGCCCGAGATCTGTATGCCTCCCCCGTTACAGCAGTCCACTAAGTGTGGCCACCACTATCCTCACCCTCGTAGTGCCCCTATGGACCCACCCATAAGTCTCACTACCCCGTGGTGATGGAGACAGCAATGCCTGCCCGAATCCACGCACCACAAATAAAATTGGAATGCCACCAGCCTCAGCGCTCGAAGCTGGAGGGTACCACCTCTCTGCAAGCAGAGCTATGTGCACAATGAGGCTAGCTAGGCTATCAAAGTGACACCATGGGGAATCCCCAGGAAGCAGTGAGCCTACACCCTTCCACAGACTCCCCCCTCCTCTTTTTCCTTACTGCTGCAGCTGGAAAATTTCCACAGGTCCACCCCCCTTTTTCCCTACAGCCACAGCCACGTGGCTCCTAAAAGGGGTAAACAGGCAACAGAGGACCCCCAGGCAAACAACACAGGTCCACCCCCCTTTATCCCAAAGGGGCACAAAGACAAACACTCCACCCGGGCACTTAAGCTAGAGACAGACCAATGCAAACACACCCAGGCAACAGATAGACTAAATGCAGGTAAACAGGTGGGTAACAATAAGGCACCGGGCAAGATATTACCTGTCTTTGATGTCCGCCCGGTAGCAGTCACAGACACTGGGACGGGTCAATCAAAGGGGCTGGATAGGCTCTGCAGTAGTCTCTACCGTGTACTGGGAGGTGATCAGTCTCCTTTCCTTCCCCCAGGATTCCTCCGTCCAGCAGCGTCTTCCTTAGGACGGCTTACCGGCCAGAGGCCATAGCCCGATGCCCCACGTATGGGCGCCAAATTGATGTAGATTAATTTAAAAATAAACAAATATGTTCAAATGTCTATCTGTTCCTGTCCAAATCTGAGATGATTAAATTGCGTATACGCAGAAGTAAATTCACACTGACACACGGAGTTCAGGTTAAAAGCACTTCGAGAAAATTTAATGGCATCTCATTAAAAGCGGGCTCGCAGACCCTTATAAGAGCAAAATTACATCATCATTGAATATCAAGATAACAACAAATAAACATCATTAATTGGATTAGGTGTTAAGTGGCTATGTCAATGTCCACCCATCAATATTATTTATTGTCTCAAGTACTAAGTGGCTGGCTAGGTGTCCTCCCACCGGGAGGTGGCGTCATTCTGTACACGGGTGTGGACAGATGGCTCAAGCGCCATCTTACCCAGCACGAGGCTTACTCGGTGGGAAGGGGGGCTTGGGCGTCATTTTGGGTAGTTAGTGATGTCAGACTCGGGGTCAGGTTCAGGGTCTTTTTTATGAAAGAACATTTCATTAGAGCAGTTTTCACATGGCCTGGCTATAGTATACTTTGTTTCATATTACAGGAACTTGATAATTCCGGTGTTAGTCATGTCCTTCTAGAAACTACATTCTCTATTCAATATTCTAAATGCTGTTAGGAAAATCTGTCATGTAATGTAGTTAAAATGGAGTTAGTACAAAAATTCAATACAGGATCAATAAAGGTTTTTTAATAATTCTACATCAGTAGCACAGGGGCAGTGGCAAATGCCTTTTTGAGAGTCTCAAAGGCTTTAATGGCTTCAGGAGTCCAAACTCTGGGGTGCAAACCCTTTTTAGTCAGTTTAGTGATAGGAGAAATGACTGATGAAAAGTTTTTTTTTTTTTGTAAATCTTTCTTTTATTATGGCATATGCGTCATGGGGTACAGAAGAAAAAGAGGAAGCATTGTGGGGTAATACGAGTATATGATAACAAGATGGTGTGCAATGCACCTCAAAGAAAGATTGCCATGTTTTTTTTTTTTTTGTGAAACACTCATGCAAACAGAGTAATACACGCTTGGTTGAGAAACAATATTAATGAAGATAGGCTTCATATACAGGTTTAAGGGTCATGGCTAAACACAATATAACAAATAGGTCTAAAATGTGACAATGCTCAAGCTTTTACTGCAAATTTAAGCCTATATTAAACACGATATATGAAGGAACAATCTAAAGTGATGATTCCGTAAATCACATTATCTAGGCTAAGCATCGCTAGAGGGACGTTTGTTTAAGAAATTTATATTTTAACACGCTTGATATGGTTCAGGCTAACATGTCTAGATTTACGGTAATAGGAAGATGGTGGACGTCTATATATTGAGCTTGTAACTGAAACAAGGTAGATCAACTATGCCACAATGAAGATATTCAGTAGGTAAAGGGAGTTTAACTAAGACATAGCTGATTACAAGTCCACAGTAGCTTAATAAGTACTAGGGGAGACATCAACAGGGTTACACCCGGCTGCGCTAGGGTGATAGTTAGGCCTTTGGAAGCGTACAAATGAGCAGTAATTGCGACAACGAAAACAAATAATGTAGGTAACATAGGAGAGGAACCAAACGTTGTAATACTGGGACCATTCGAGGCATATGAGGCTGGGTTACAACGAGCAAAGTGCCTGAAATTAAGTCCAAGTCCCTGGTGGGTCAGCCGATGCCGTTTTGGGGCTGAGTATATGCCCCCTGCGTTGGTCGGTGTACTGGGCCCGGTCTTTCCAGTGTGTGGAAGCTTGGTGTCCCTGTGTCGGTTGGGTGTGCGTTGGTCTGTGAGGTGATCCCTCGGTGTGTCCTTGCGCCGTGCAGGAGAAGGTGCGAGCCTAGCTGGACTTCGGCTCTTGAAGCTTGGAGGTAGCTTATGTGGGAGGCCAGGCTAGCAGGCTTGTGCTCTAAGGGGTGAGGGTCAGGGTTTGCACTCAAGCTGCATGGCGCCGCTGTGCAGGATGTAAATGTCGCTGGGCGGGAAGCGGGCCTGGCGAGAAGTGTGGTCCCCTTCAGGTGAGCAGTCAAGTGAGAGCTAGCGCCCGGGAGTTGTAGTGTATTTTTTTGCTGTTCAAGTGCTTGGTGCATCCACCGTCGGGCGGCCGCCCTGGGTGCCACTGGCGGTCGTCTGCTTAGGTGGCGGCGGGTCGTGGGGCGAATCCACGCCGCTGCTTGTCTCAATACCTGCGTGAAGGTCTGGTCTTTAATGTGAAGTACTGACCAGAGGCGTGCTCTCAGCCTGTCAAAGAACTCCAGAGCGTGTACAGGTGGCTTGATGCGAGTTCTCCCTTTCACGGGTCTCGTCCTAGCCGCCATCTTGTTTGGGCCCTTGCAGTGCTGCCTGTCTGCTGGTTCTGTCGCTTGGATGGGGGTGACCGTCCCCAGCGAGGACCGGGATAACCCCCGCCGGTCCATTGGGGGGGGTAGCAGGGCTGTGCGTGTGTCTCGTGTGGAAGCGGTTCCCTTGCCACCCTGCTTCAGGCTCCGTTCCGTTTTAGGCCTCATGGCCGGTGCAGGCTCTACCGGCGCGGATCTGTGCCGGACTGGTATCGTTATGTTCCTTGCTTGGTACTGCAGCCCGATCCAAGCACCCTGAGTCGCCAGCACCCGTGGTTTAGGCAGAATTGTCGAATTCGTGGCTGCTGGTACCGGAGGACTCAGGACGCACGTCTGGCCATCTTGGCTGTCAGGCCCCGCCCCCCTGATGAAAAGTTTTTAATAAACCTGCGATAATAATTGGCAAAGCCTATAAATAGCTGTATTGCCTTAAGGCCTTGAGGAAGAGGCCAAGACAACATGGCTTCTAATTTTGAAGGATCCATGCTGAACCCCTGTTCAGAAATGATGTACCCTAGGAATTGTACTGATTTTTGATCAAATAAACATTTCTCCAATTTACAATAAAGACCGTTTTGTAGCAACATGTTAAGTACCTTCCTCACATGGGCATGATGAGACTCCAAATCAGGAGAATATACAAGTATATCATCGAGATAAACCACGGCACAGACGTGTAGTAAATCTCTAAGGACATCATTTATGAGGTCCTGAAAGACAGCAGGAGCATTACACAGTCCAAAAGGCATAACTAGATACTCGTAATGCCCACTGCGTGTATTGAACGCTGTCTTCCATTCATCATTTTCTTTTATACGAACCAAGTTATAAGCCCCCCTGAGGTCTAGTTTGGTAAAATATCTAGAACCTTTGACACGGTCAAACAACTCAGTAATGAGAGGGATAGGATAAGCATTTTTAACTGTTATATTATTCAGGCCCCTATAGTCTATACATGGCCTCAAATCGCCCTCTTTCTTGGCAACAAAAAAGAAACCAGCACCAGCCGAAGAGGAGGACCTTCTGATAAAACCTTTACGTAAGGATTCCTGTATGTACTCCTCCATGACCTGGTTTTCTTTCTCAGAAAGCGGGTAGACCTTGCCCCTAGGAGGCATCGTTCCAGGTAACAGGTTTATGGTACAATCATAATCCCGGTGTGGGGGTAGTTTATCAGCCTCCCTTTTTTCAAAGACCAATGCGAGGTCTGCATACACAGGAGGGACAGAAACAGAAAGTGGTTTAGCTGTAGGCACGTTAAGTAAACAAACGGGACGTAAACGGGCCATACAGTCTTGTTGACAGGATTCCCCCCCAGGAGAGTATATCTAAACAACCCCAATCAAGTACCGGGTTATGCTTAACTAACCAGGGGAAGCCCAATATGATGGAAGCTGTAGGGGAGTCAATTATTTGGAAGGTTATCCTTTCTTTGTGTAAGGCACTCACAGCCATAACCATTTCTTGGGTCTCATGGGTCACCAAAGGTTTCTCAAGTGGTCTACCATCTATGGCCTCAACGGCCAATCTTTTGGATCAGATTCAAGGCTGCGGTTTTAGCAAAGTTCTCATCGATAAAGTTTTCTGCAGCACCTGAATCGATCAAGGCTTTAGTTGTTATAGTGGTTTGATTGACCAAAAGAGTAACCGTAATGAATGGTCTGGAGATGGACACATGAGGGGAAAAAAACATAACACCCTAGGCCGACCCCTCTCTAGGCCTTAGGTGCTGAAGTTTCCCTGCAAACTAGGACAGTTTCTTCGGAGATGCCCCCTCTTTCCACAATAAAGGCACAAGCCCTCCCTTCTGCGGTACATTCTTTCAGCTTCAGATAAGCCTACAGCACCTAATTGCATGGGTTCGAGAGGTGGTTGATTAGGGGGAGGTAATGCTAGTAGTGCAGTACTGGGTAAAGCAGGTAACCCCTGTGTATTCATCCTTATTTGACTACGCCTCTCTCTTATACGGTTGTCAATTATAATGATATAATCTATTACATCATTCAGAAGAACAGGCAATTCCCTGGATGCTATTTCGTCTAATATGTAAGCGGCCAAACTCTCCTGAAAAGCTGTTACGAGAGTGTCGTTATTCCAAAACACTTCAGCTGCCAGAATGCGGAATTCAGTGCTATAATCCGCTACTGATCTATTGCCCTGTCGGATCCTAAGCAGAGCTTTGCCAGCAGAAGCAACCCGGCCGGGCTGATCAAATGTACGTTTAAAAGCTGTTAGAAAGTCTGCAAAGGACATTGGGGACGTATTCTCCCACATGGGGTTGGCCCATGCTAGAGATTTCCCAGACAAATGGTTGATCAGAAAAGCAATTTTGTTTCTGTCAGTGGGGTAGGAACGCGGATTCATCACCAAATGAATATCAATTTGGTTGAGGAAACCACGGCACGATGCTGGATCACCGCTATAGCGCTGAGGTGGCGTCATGTGAACCACGTGAGCAGGAGCGAGTACTGGATCAGGACTGGGTTCTGGCCCAGCAGCAACAACTTCTTGAACGGCAGGTTGCAAGTGGGCAGTAAGAGCCAGTATGGTTTGTAAAGCCTGGGCAAACTGATCCATACGATGGTCTAAACCATCCATTCTAGCCTCCTGATTAACTAGGAGCTGTGGAATGTCAGCAGGTTCCATTATGGCCCTGTTGTAATGTCACGATTCCGGGAACCAAACACGCTAACAGGTCCTAAGCACACTAATAGAGTGGCCGGGCTAAGCACACTAAGAATGGTCAGGAGACAAGCCAAGTAAAGGGAGCCAGAAAACGGGAGAACGAGAAACAAGCCGAGGTCAAAGGAGAGGAGAAGACAGGATAATCGGAATAACGAGGAAAACAATCGGTAACCAGAGAGCAACACAAGAAAACTGCACTACAGGTATCACAAGACCACAACAGGGCACTGAGAGACAGGAAACATAGAAACATAGAAACATAGAATGTGACGGCAGATAAGAACCATTCGGCCCATCTAGTCTGCCCAGTTTTCTAAATACTTTCATTAGTCCCTGGCCTTATCTTATAGTTAGGATAGCCTTATGCCTATCCCACGCATGCTTAAACTCCTTTACTGTGTTAACCTCTACCACTTCAGCTGGAAGGCTATTCCATGCATCCACTACCCTCTCAGTAAAGTAATACTTCCTGATATTATTTTTAAACCTTTGTCCCTCTAATTTAAGACTATGTCCTCTTGTTGTGGTAGTTTTTCTTCTTTTAAATATAGTCTCCTCCTTTACTGTGTTGATTCCCTTTATGTATTTAAATGTTTCTATCATATCCCCCCTGTCTCGTCTTTCCTCCATGCTATACATGTTAAGATCCTTTAACCTTTCCTGGTAAGTTTTATCCTGCAATCCATGAACCAGTTTAGTAGCCCTTCTTTGAACTCTCTCTAAGGTATCAATATCCTTCTGAAGATAGGGTCTCCAGTACTGTGTACAGTACTCCAAGTGAGGTCTCACCAGTGTTCTGTACAATGGCATGAGCACTTCCCTCTTTCTACTGCTAATACCTCTCCCTATACAACCAAGCATTCTGCTAGCATTTCCTGCTGCTCTATTACATTGTCTGCCTACCTTTAAGTCATCAGAAATAATCACCCCTAAATCCCTTTCCTCAGATGTTGAGGTCAGGACTCTATCAAATATTCTGTACTCTGCCCTTGGGTTTTTACGTCCAAGATGCATTATCTTGCACTTATCCACATTAAATGTCAGTTGCCACAACTCTGACCATTTTTCTAGTTTACCTAAATCATTTTCCATTTGGCTTATCCCTCCTGGAACATCAACCCTGTTACATATCTTAGTATCATCCGCAAAAAGACACACCTTACCATCATGACCTTCTGCAATATCACTAATAAAAATATTAAAGAGAATGGGTCCAAGTACAGATCCCTGAGGTACCCCACTGGTGACAAGCCCAAGCTTCGAATATACTCCAATGACTACAACCCTCTGTTGCCTGTCACTCAGCCACTGCCTTACCCATTCAACAATATTGGAATCCAAACTCAAAGATTGTAGTTTGTTGATAAGCCTTCTATGTGCAACAGTGTCAAATCGAGGTAAGCAATGTCTACTGCACCACCCTGATCTATAATTTTAGTTACCCAATCAAAAAAATCAATAAGATTAGTTTGGCATGATCTCCCTGAAGTAAACCCATGTTGTCTCTGATCTTGAAATCCATGTGTTTTTAGATGTTCAACAATCCTATCCTTTAACATGGTTTCCATCACTTTCCCCACTACTGAAGTTAGGCTTACTGGCCTATAGTTGCCCGACTCCTCCCTATTACCTTTCTTGTGAATGGGCACAACATTCGCTAACTTCCAATCTTCTGGGACTACTCCTGTTATCAATGATTGGTTAAATAAATCTGTTAATGGTTTTGCTAGTACACCACTAAGCTCTTTTAATAGCTTTGGGTGTATTCCATCAGGTCCCATTGACTTATTTGTCTTTACTTTTGACAGTTGAAATAGAACCTCTTCCTCTGTAAACTCACGTGTAATAAATGACTCATTTATCCTTTTTCTTAACTGAGGTCCCTTTCCTTCATTTTCATCTGTAAATACCGAACAAAAATATTCATTGAGGCAGTCAGCTAGACCTTTATCCTCATCTACATACCTTCCTTCTTTTGTTTTTAATCTAACTAATCCTTGTTTTACTTTTCTTTTCTCATTTATGTATCTAAAAAAGGTTTTGTCCCCCTTTTTTACTGACTGTGCTATTTTCTCTTCTGTGTGTGATTTGGAAGCTCTTATAACTTGCTTAGCCTCTTTCTGCCTAATCTTATAGGTCATTCTGTCTTCCTCACTCTGGGTTTTTTTTTATAATTACTAAATGCTAACTTTTTGTTTTTTACTATTTTGGCTACATCTGTGGAGTACCACAGTGGTTTCTTGAATTTTTTGCTTTTACTGACAAGCCTAATGCAATTTTCTGTTGCCTTCAGTAGTGCAACTTTTAAATAATCCCATTTCTTTTGGACTCCATTTAAATTGCTCCAGTCTGATAATGACTCCTTTACACATATTCTAATTTTGGAAAAGTCTGTTTTTCTAAAGTCTAAAACTTTTGTTTTTGTGTGGTGTGACTCAGTCACTGTTCTTATATTAAACCACACTGACTGATGATCACTGGATCCTAAACTTTCACCTACAGTAATATCTGATACCAAATCTCCATTTGTTAACACTAAATCTAGTATTGCCTCTTTACGAGTTGGCTCCTCAACGACTTGTTTTAGAGACAATCCCAGTAGGGAGTTTAGAATATGTGTGCTCCTTCACAAGTAGCTATTTTTGTTTTCCAATTTACATCAGGAAGATTAAAGTCACCCACGATGATAACTTCCCCCTTCATTGTCATTTTAGCTATTTCTTCAACTAGTAGATTATCTAACTCTTCAATTTGTCCTGGGGGCCTATAAATCACACCTACACGAGTTACTGTGTGATTACCAAATTCTAACGTAACCCAAACTGACTCTATGTTCGCCTCACTAACCTTTATTAGGCTAGATTTTATGCTATTCTTTACATACAGGGCCACCCCTCCCCCTTTCTTGCCAGAAAGGGGGGAAAGGTAAGTATAAATACCCTAGGTTTAATTCTGATTGGATAACTTCCAATCAGAATTAACAATCACACTTGGGAGATATCTACGCCTCCCACTGTGATTGTGGTACTGTTGCTTTAACGCCGGGTCACTCACGTGACCCCGGCGTTTGCATAAATTAACGACCTTCCAGCGTGCAGCGTTATACATGCTGCCGCTGGGAGGTGTGGAGGATGCGAGCGGCGAGCGGCGGAGAGGAGACGCCGCTTGCCGACAGGTAGGAGCTAGTTCTAGCTCTCTAATAGGTGAGTGTAAATACCACACTGCTGTGAATCTTCCCTTTTCTGGTCATTTGCCATCTACACTATTGGAGTTACTTTTTTGTGTTCACATATCCCAACCTGCTGAGAAAACTCGACTACTTCAAGACCAACAATCCATTCAGATCAATATCAAACTCAAGCTCCTGCAAACCTACTTGGTCCTCTTCCTATCCATTCTCTATCTGGACTTTTTGTAATATATATTTCCTAGATCTGTCCTATATACGTAAGTACATTATTGCAGTTTATATTACGTTATAGCTAATTGTGGCGCGACCTACTTTTCCTTTTTTTTTTGTTCTACATTGTCGTGAAACTCCTTCATGATATTAACCCTTTCTCCCAATGGAATAAAACAGTTTGTCCTGAAGTTTACCGCAGAGCGCCTAAGACGGAGCTTCCATGATGAAGCCAAGCAGTGGAGAGGACAATGAAAGGACAGTGGACGCAATGATACATTCTGGGGGACTGATATGGGACGTTTCTTGCTCTAGTATAGCCTCAGTATCAAACTGCCTGGACAAGGCATCGGCCTTGACATTTTTAGAACCAGGTCTGTAAGTGATAGGAAAATTAAAGCGAGAAAGAAATAGAGACCACCTAGCTTGTCTAGAAGATAATCGCTTAGCATCTCCTATATAAGCCAGGTTTTTGTGATCAGTAATGATCAAAAGGGGGTCCTTGGAACCCTCTAAAAGATGTCGGCACTCCTTGAGAGCTAGAATAATGGCCAACAATTCTCTATAGCCAATATCGTAATTGCGCTCAGCAGAAGACAACTTTCTAGAAAAGTAACCACAAGGATGTAACTGAGTTTCCTGGCTGTCTCTCTGGGAGAGAACTGCCCCTACTACCCCTGTCTCTGAAGCATCAACCTCCAGTATGAAAGGCTTACTGGTGTCAGGATGTATCAATATTTAGGCGGAGGCAAACCGCTGTTTGAGAGTTTTAAAGGCTTCAATAGCCTCCTTAGACCATATCGTACTACTAGCCCCTTGCGTGTCATATTGGTGATGGGGGCTATTACTGAAGAAAATCCCTTTATAAATCTTCTGTAATAATTGCCGAAACCAATGAACCTTTGAATGGCTTTCAACCCAGTGGGTAAAGGCCACTGTAGAACAGACTCTAGTTTTTTAGGATCCATCTGAAACCCCAAGGCAAAAATATTATATCCTAAAAACTGTACTTCAGACTGGTCAAAGATACATTTTTCCAATTTACAATAAAGTAGTTTTTTTTTAACAAGGTTTGCAGAACTTGTTTGACATGATCGTGGTGAGACTGGAGGTCAGGAGAATAAATAAGGATATCATCCAGATAGACCAAGACAAACGAGTAAATGTAATCCCTGAGTACATCGTTAATTAAATCTTGGAAAACCGCTGGAGCATTGCGGAACACGAATGGCATCACTAGATATTCATAGTGTCCACTTCTGGTATTAAATGCAGTCTTCCACTTGTGGTTTTCATTGATTCTCACTAAATTGTAAGCACTTCTAAGAACAAGCTTAGTAAACACTTTAGCGCCCTGGAGTCTGTCAAATAATTCAGCAATAAGAGGAATGGGGTAGGTGTTCTTAATGGTGATTTTGTTCAATGCCCTGTAATCGATACATGGACGCAATTCACCATCCTTTTTAGATACAAAAGAGAATCCTGCACCAGCAGGCGAGGATGATTTTCGTATATGGCCTTTATTCAATGAATCTGAGGAGATAGAGCATAGACTGCTCCCTTAGGTGGCATAGCGCCTGGTAGTAAGTTAATGGAACAGTCATATGGTCTGTGAGGAGGTAGAGTATTAGACTGAGTCTTGCTAAATACTTCTTTAATGTCTTGGTATTGTATAGGGATCTCGGGATTTTGATGTGTACTAGTGGGTAATTCAATAGTGCCCACTTTTTTGGTGACATGCAATATGCACCTTTCATTACAATCCTTACCCCATTCTAATATTTCCCTCTTAGCCCAGTCAATATGAGGGTTATGCTTTCTAAGTCACGGGAATCCTAATATGATAGGAAGGAGATGCAATAACCTGAAATGTAATCTCTTCCTATGTAAGGCACCAATGGAAATATTAATGGGTAAGGTTTCATGCGTTATCAGTGGTTGTGAGAGTGGTCTCCCATCAATAGCTTCAACAGCTAAGGGCGATAGTCTCTCTTTGATAGGTACAGTATTACCCTTGACAAATTGAACGTCGATGAAGTTTCCAGCAGCACCTGAATCCATCAGGGCTTTGCATGAAAAGTATTTTTTTGTCAAAGGCGATAGAAATGTCCAGGAGAAACCTATTTTTATTCTTTTCAGAGGACGTTTCCATTACACCTGTCCCCTTAAAGTTCGGTAGTTTTCCGTACGTATGGGACAATTGTTTTTCATATGTCCTTTCCTACCTTCTTTTCTTCTATATTGTCTTTCTGCTTCCGACAGTCTAGTGACCCCTGACTGCATGGGTTCGGGTTCAGACTGTAGAGGAATTTCAGGGACAATAGGTCTGGAGAAACGGGGTGCTAAATGCATACTAATGCATCTGGTCTTTTTTCTAGTAGCTTCTCTGGTCCTCAGTCTATTATCAATATGCATGACAAAAGTGATAAATTCATTAAGCTTTTTGGGTAAGTCTTTGGCGGCAATCTCATCTAGCATAGTTTTAGATAATCCATTTTTAAATGCAGAGATTAACCCACTATTAGTCCAGTCTACCTCGGAAGCTAGGGTACGAAATTCTATGGCATATTCCAAGATAGACCCTTGTCTGATATGCATCAGGGTATTAGAGGCGTCATCCTCTCTACCTAAAGGTTCATACGTAAGTTTGAATTCCGTAAGGAAACTCCTGGTAATTGTGTGCCACACTCCTATTACTCTCCCATAATGGATTGGCCCAAGCTAAAGCTTTACCTTTTAACTGATTCATTAGGTAACCAATTTTAGCTCTGTCTGTGGGAAAAGATCCCGGTGAGGCCTCAAAATGATACTCGATTTGGTTAAGAAATCCACGGCATTCCTTAATATTACCATCAAAATGCAGAGGAGGAGATAATAGGTGCCTTGTGTACTATAGGTGGATGTGACGAGACCAATCTCACCACTGTGCATTGGAGGAGCATGGTTGCCCGCCTGCTGCCTTTAGACTATGGCCACATGTTGAAACCCTTGATTTTCCCCTGCAAAGACATGAAAGCCGGTCATTCGGTACTTGCCCTATTTGAACAGTGATACCCCAGATAGCTATGCCATGGAGCCCATTCGTATAACGAAAGACTGTGTGAAAGACTTTGGCTCCATGGCAATTGAACTGTATGCATGTGATCTGAGCGCCATTCAGTAATAATGTTTGCTCCGAGCTAAGCTATCTGGGGATATTTTGAATGTACCTGTTTAATGCAATAGCTGCACAGTTATATATTTGTATGTATTTTATTGTTTTTTGCTACCATGTGTTCAATGTTTTGCCTCTGTCCTTGGAGATAATTGGATTACTTCCCAATTATCTCCAGGATAGAAGACTCTGTTGAACTGGTTTTGGACAGAAAATCCATGCTTTGTTAAGATGAATAACCTCTCTCTTTCCCTCCCCTCCCTCTCCCCCCTCATGGTGACCGGAGCGTCTCAATCTAAGAGGTCAAGGCAACAAGGAATTGGGACTCCCCAAAGACAACACCCTAGAATCAGCAGGAAGGCAACACCCGTAAGTCAATTCACACACACGCAACACAATCACCACCATGACCACACAAATTAATTCCCTGAATGTCAAAGGGTTGAACGCCCCCAAAAAATGCAAACTCCTATACAGGGAACTTAAAAGACTAGGCCCAGACATAGCCTTCTTACAGGAAACCCACCTCCCAAAGACTCTAGGGTTTTCCCTCAAAGACCATATATACAGCACGCGTTATGAAGCTAGAGCGCACTCCAAACGCAACGGTGTTGCGATACTGATACACAAACGCTGCCCACTACGGGTCACAGGGGTCAATCAGGATAAAGACGGGAGATACATTATACTATCCGGGACATTATATGCACACACCATACACCTGATTAATATATACGCACCTAATGAACCAACCAGAGATTTCTGGGACCAAATGACTGACAAGTTACGGGCCCTACAACACGGCATGATCATAATGGGAGGCGACTTTAACGCTGCTCCGTGCCCAGCTACAGATAGGGGGACCATAAGGGGTCTACCACGCTCGCACGGCAGAGGGAGACAAGATAGATTGGTACATGACTTCATAAACTCATCGGGTCTGATAGACGCGTGGAGGGCCCAACACCCAGGGGAGGTCGACTACACATTCTATTCCGCACCCCACGACTCATATTCCCGCATAGACTATTTCCTAGTTAATGGCCAAACCATCCAGAGAACCACTAAGACATCAATAGGATCTATCACCTGGTCCGACCATGCAGACATTACCATAGAACTGGGCAGCCTGTGCACGGGAACCCAATGGAATTGGAAACTAAACACCTCCCTTCTGCAAGACCCAGTTATCAAAGAGACTATTCGCAAAGAGATAGTAGAATACTTCCAACTAAACACCACTCAGGACCTGACACCTGCCACCATATGGGCTGCTCATAAGTCGGTCATCAGGGGTGTCATCATTAGGGAGGCGACCAGAAAAAAGATACGAAAAACGACACACCTAAAATCCCTTTTACGTGACCTACACACCCAAGAACAGAGACACAAATCTAACCCCACCCCCCAAGGACTCACAGCCCTACAAATTACCCGACGCCACATCAGAGAAACCCTACTGGATGACGTAGCTAAGGCAATGACCTGGTCTAAGAGAAATTTCTATGAACAAGCCAACAAAATGCACACGCTATTGGCGCGGACTCTCCGCCCGCGACCAAAACAAAATCACATCACGGCAATTAGGGACCACACAGGTCAGACAAAGACAGCACCCACCGACATAGCTCAAATATTCACAGAATTCTATAGAACTTTATACAACCACACGCCCGCAGACGCAGGCAAAACCCCGCATATGCAGGATGAGATTAGACAATATTTACACAAACTTAACCTCCCGAAACTGACCCCCTTAATAACAGAAACCCTAGGGGAAGAATTCACAGCAGACGAAATAGATAGAGCCATCACTCGCCTTAAAGGACATAAAGCCCCGGGCCCAGACGGCTACGAGGGCAGCTATTATAAGATGTACAGGGAGGAACTGATACCCCACCTGCTAGAATGGTTTAACCACCTGATGCAGGGCGGACGCCCCGACCCAGAAATGTCCACAGCTCACA
>NC_086318.1:282449998-282479998 GCF_036172605.1 Pelobates fuscus | reverse complement strand
TTTCTGGGGAAGTTGCAAGTTTGCAACAACTTTAATACAGGCACTTGCGGGTGCAGTGCCTGTAGGCTACTTCATGTTTGTTCCTTATGTTTCCGGGCTCACTCTAAAGCAATGTGCCCAAATAAATTATACCCCAAGCAGTACTTATGGTCTATTGATGTCTCACTGCTAAAAGAGTTATTATGTGATCACCCATCTCAACACTTAGTGGAATTTTTGGTGACAGGTTTCACGTCGAGATTTCACACAGGTAGTATCCACATGCCTACTGGGGTCTTAGAATGTAAGAACTTACAAACCGCCATAGCGACCCTGACGCTTATTGACCGAATGGATGTGGGGCAACTGGCCAACGAAATTGCTGAGATTCCAGAATTCAAGGACACGTCTGCTTTATTGGAGCTTTATCCCATTGTAGCAGCAGCGGTTAAATGGGGAGCTGTCTGGTCAGGGAAAGTCGGTGCGTTGCTTCTCGGACAACATGGCAACATGCCATGTTTTTAACAAGGGACGTTCCTCTTCCTGGCCATCATGCGATTTATTAGGAAGCTCACATGGCAAGCAGCAAAACACATTTTTTTTTCCTGAATTGCATACATGTTCCTGGGGTTCTCAATGTTGCCGCTGACCATTTATCCCGATCTTCGTTTTCAGGAGTTCCGGGCGTCCCTACCCACAGCGGCCCTAATACCTACTCCAGTACCACAGTGGCAGGAGATGGTCCTGGATTAAACAGGTTACTCGCTCACGGGTATCACCTCTCACAATTAGGGCTTTCTGTTAACACTAGAAAGGTTTATGGCAGGGTTTTTCATATTTTTTTTATAAATTTGTGATGGACCACACAATTTCAGACAGATTTGCCATGGGCACAATGATTGCATTCATTTATTTTTGCCACCTTCACCTAAAACTATCTTTCAACACCATTAAATTATATATCACTGGTATTCAACACAACATCCTCACCACGTGGCCTGTTAAACAACGTTTCCTGTCTTCTTATCAAGTAAAGTCCGTACTGAAAGGTATCAAGGACTCCACCCCGGCACCTACGCCGTCCAGACTACCTATACACGATCTTCTATTCCAGTCACTGTCGAATCTTTTAGACACTTCACCTTTTGAAACTCACACAAACCAGGTCATTAAAACGGCCATCTACTTGGCATTCTATGGGTTCCTTCGGCCCAAAGAGTTTACCACCACTAATTATAACACCCCAAACTTCATCACAAGAGCCAACCTAGTTAAAACACACGACCACTATTCACTGTTCCTACATCATACAAAAACCAGTATGAAGGGACAGACGGTCACTATTTCCTATTACCCTACTGACAAAAAATGGTTCTTTGTGGTAGTCTTTGACCAGTACCTTTCTTCCATCTCAATGACACCACATCAACCACTACTGGCATTATACGGTAAGACTCTGACGATCAGTAAGTTCATGCTCTACGTAAGAACATTGTTAGTACGCTTGGGATTAAACCCGGCCAAATATTCGGGTCATTCATTTCGGATAGGAGCTGCTGCTACCGCTTCAAAGAAGAATATCCCGGCACACCTCATTAAAATAATGGGCCGCTGGAAGTCCACAGCTTACACCCGATACATTCCCCAGCCAGTTCAAGAAGTACGCCTAGCATTCAAGAATATGATTGTGTGATAATCTTATACTGTATTGTAGGCTGAATAAACTGGTTACATCTTTTTGCCCTCTTTTATTTCAGGCCTACTGCGTCGTCCGTTACAGCACACCACAACTGACTTTTCATGTCCTGTTTGTTTTAAGTTACTCTACGGCTTTATGCCTTGACCACAAATGGAAGGCAGGGCCTGAAGTTGTGGGAGGGGCTTGGTTCCCCTTCTTAAGGAGCTCCAGCCCTTCACTCACTACCGTCTCAGGTCTAGAGATTTGTCCCACCCACCACTCCTTTTTTTTTTTTTTTCCATATATAATTTTTATTATGCCATCAGCATGAACAAGCATACAATACAATCATTTTTGGTTACACTGGTTTTACAAGACATTGCAGTGCGGACATTGCGGTCATACGTTTGGTACAAGTTATATAACATTAAACGGTTACTGCACACGCAGTCCAGCAAAAATTTTATAGCTATCTGCTCTTGAATTGGTTCGGCTTCTTGCCGAGGCTCGGACTTTGTGCAATTGGTGATGCGTTGGCATTTTTTTTGGGGGGGACAGGAATAGAAGAAGGGAGAGTGGGGGGAGAGGGATTAACTTGGAATGGAGACCTGGAGTCCCTAGCCGTGCTACGCAATGCATGCACATACTAGTTAGCGTGTGCTAACTATTTTTTTTTTTTTCTGTCTACGGGTACTAGAATAGCAGTTTGGCATGTCCAGTTAGTGGCCAGTGTGTCCTGATGTATGGGGTGTTATATTAGTTGCTGGGCCTAAGGTTCCAACTTGCCCATTCTTTGTCATATTTAGTCCCCTGACCCTGAACTCTCTGCTGGCCATACGTTCATAAGAGCTGATGACATCCATTCTCTCTATGATTGCCACTATGGTGGGTATCGCTTTGCTCTTCCAGTTTTGGGCCAGAAGAATTTTTGCTACTGTGAGTATGTTTACTAGCACTTTCTTGTGGGGGATGCAGTGGGAGCCCAGGTATCATGTGCAACAGGTAATGTTCTGGTCTCAGTTGGATTAGAAGGCCAGTAGTGTTCGCAACAAGATTCTGTATTTGTTTCTAGAATGCACCCAGTGCCTGGCATTTCCAAAACATATGTAGCATGGTACCTGCACCCCCCTCGCACCGCCAGCATAGCCCGGAGGAACCCTTGTAAATACGCGCCAACTTGTGCGGTACCAGGTACCATCTCATAGCTATTTTGCAATATGCCTCCCATAGCGAGAGGCTTTTGGAAGCATTCTTTGTGATTGTCATCGCCTCATACCATTGTGCTAATGTCAGTTGGACGCCCAGCTCTCCCTCCCATTGTGTCATATATGATCTTGTTTCACCTGAGTGACCTTCCAGAAGGGCATTGTAGCACATGGACAAGGGTTTCCCTAATTTAGTAGACAGGACCTGAGCAGGTAATAGAGGTAGGTCTTTGGGCACTTCATTTGTTCTGCTCGTCTGGGGCAGTAAAATGCTTTTTGTCCTAAGATATAGATACATGTCCCTTTGTGGGAGGGAAAAGGTTCGCTGGAGATCGGGGAACGGTTGAATCTCGTCTCCCTCTAGTAGGTCCTTAACTTTATGTATGCCCTTGGCTGTCCAGCTCGCTGTGGGTAGGTCAGGGGAAAAGATGGACAGGGCCTCAAGTGGCGCTTCCCTGAAGAGCAGGTGCGGGTCCACTATTAGGTGGCTCCACGCGCGCCACGAGCTCGTCAGGAAGCGAGAGCATTGTGGTAAATACGCCAGATCAGGTTTAACGGGGGCCCTGGTCCACAGTATGCGGGACATGTTGTGTGGATGTAGGCAGGTATCTTCCAATGGTAGCCACAGTGGATTTTGGGAGCTATCCTTGAGTCTCAAGATATGTACACCCTGTGCTAGAGACGTGGCCCTATAGTAGGTTTTGATATCCGGCAGACCCAGGCCTCCCTTGGTGAAGGGGAAGCCAAGGCTGCGCTGGGCTACTCTCTGGGGCTTTCGTTTCCAGACATGTGCATTGATGACCGATTGCATTAATTTGATCAGTTTGTTAGGGAGTGATATTGGAAGCGTGCGGAAGAGGTGCAAGATATGAGGCAGAGCCATCATTTTAATTGTATTTACTAGTCCCAACCAGGAGATCTCTAGATTCTCCCATTTTTCCAGGGTCGCTCTTATCTTGTGTATGACAGGGAAGTGGTTCTCTTTTGGTATGGCTTGGTGTTTTTTTGTCAGTTTGATCCCTAGATACGTGAGGGACGATTTGCGCCAATCAAAGGTGTATTTAGAGGTGAGGTGCATCAGTGTTGGATGTGGCAGGTTGATTGGTAACGCTTGTGTCTTAGCGGTGTTGTTCTTTTAGAACGAAACTTCTCCGTACTCTTTGAGGAGGTCCAGGAGGGCTGGGATGGAGCTGACGGGGTGCGTTATAAACATGAGTATGTCGTCGGCAAATAAAGCCAACTTCTGTATGCCGCCCGGGGTTGGCAGGCCTTGGATCAGTCTACTATCTTTTATGATTCGTGTTAGAGGTTCGAGGCATAAAATAAAGATAAGTGGCGATAGTGGGCAGCCCTGGCGTGTGCCATTTCGTATGGTGAAGGGTGCTGACAGGAATCCGGTGCTAAAGACCCTTGCCGACGGGCACTGATATAACGCCAGGATACTATTAATAAATTCCCGTGGGAGGCCCATTTTAGTCAGGGTACGTGTCATTTATCCCCAGTGCAGGCGGTCGAACGCCTTTTCGGCGTCCAACGCCAGCACCAGGCCTTGCTGAGAGGAGTGGTTTGCCCAGTCAATAAGATTTAGGAAGTGGCGGGTGTTATCCCCCACCTGTCTGCCTGGCACAAACCCTGCTTGTTCAGCAGAGATGAGCGTGGGAAAAATTGCTTTGACCCTTGTGGCCAGCATTTTGGCATATAATTTTAGTATCAGAGTTGAGGAGCGAGATTGGTCTCAAATTGGCGCAGTGCGTGGGGGGTTTGTTAGGCTTTGGCAAAGTAACAATAAAAGCTTCTAGCATTTCTCGGGGCATTTCACCTGATTCCTTAATAGTATTGAACAGTCGTAAGAGGTGAGGGGCTAATTGATCCGTGAATTTAATGTAATAATAATTTGAGAGGCCGTCTGGGCCCGGGGATTTGCGTTTGGGGAGAGATTTTATGGCTGCCCTAAGCTCTTCTTCAGTGAAGGGACTGGTTAGGTGTGCGGTAAGGGCCTGGGATATACAGGGGAGGGTGACCCTGTCCAAAAAGGAGTCTATTCCGGCCTCAGAGGGTTGGTGAGTCCCTGGATCTGTGTGGAGTTGATAAAGTGATGCGTAGTATTCCGCTAATGAGTTCACTATGTCCTGGGGGTTGTAGAGCTTGTCTCCCTGCCTTGAGACAAGATAAGGATTCTTGGCTTGGAGGTACTTTTGTTTCAAGCGGCCAGCTAAAAGCTTACCAGCTTTGTTCCCTAGCGTGTAGTGAGTTTGTTTCATATATTGCATATGTTTTTCTGTGGTTTGTAATTGCAAATCTCTTAGTTTGGTCCTGAGCGTTTGTAGTCGCTTGTGTGTTTGCTTGGATGGGTTCAATTTATGGCCAGCCTCAATGTCTGCAATGTCCTGAGTGATTTTAGTTTGTTCCGTGTGTGCTGCTTTCTTTGTGGTTGCACCTAGCTTTATGAATTCCCCTCTCATAACCACTTTGTGGGCTATCCATTGTGTAGCGAGTGTGGTTTCGCAGTGTTCGTGAATTGTGAAGTATGCATCTAGGGTCTCGCGTAGGTGTTCGAAATGGCAAGGGGTTTCCAGGAGGGCCTCGTTGAGGCGCCAAGCTCCCCGTCCTCTCGCTGGGTGTGGGATTTTCATCGTTATTATCAGGGGGGCATGGTCGGACCATGTGATGGGGCCAATATGCATGTCAACGGCATGCGGGAGTGTGCTTCTGTCAAAAAGGCATAGATCTATTCTAGAATAGGTCATGTGGACAGGGGAGTAATATGTATAGTCCCTTGCACTTGGATAGAGGTTGCGCCATGCATCATAACTTTCCGAAGAATGCAAGAGATTCGCTAAGTGTCGGCCCATAGATAGTGATGGTTGTTTCACAGGTCGATTATGGGCCCTCTGTGTGTCAACGTGCGGGTCAGGGGTGCAATTAAAGTCTCCGCAGACAATGGTGTGCCCTGACTGGTATTGATCTAGTTTACGAAATGCCTTAGTTAAGAAGTCCTTCTGTGTGTCGTTTGGGGCGTACAGGGAGGCAATCGTCATTTGGAGGCCATTGAGGGAGCCCACCAGTATGAGCAGCCTGCCGTCTTTACTGACGTATTGTTTGGAGGGCGTAAAAGCCCAATCCCTATGAAAGTAGAGTGAGACCCCTTTAGATTTTGTGTTGGCCATGGCATGGTAGGCCTGAGGGAATTGTTTGACTCTAAAGCTTGGTGGCTTGCGTATACTAAAGTGAGTCTCTTGTAGACATACTATAGCCGCCTTGGATTTGGCCATTTCTTGGGCTGCTAGCCGGCGTTTGTGAGGGCTGTTGAGACCCTTAACGTTCATGGAGAGAATTTTTAGTGTGTTATCCATTTGGTATGGTTAGTGGCATGCTAGATCTTGAAAAGGGTGTTTGGCTCGATGATGGTATAGCTCGGCTCGGGGGGGGACATGGTAGTGAGAAGAAGGGTTAATACCGGGGGAAACATAAACAACCATTTCTTAACAGAACTAAAGTATGTACATAGCGCCCTCATTACGATCGGCGCCTTCTCCGGGTGAGACGCAGGCCAGTAGCTCGTGCTAACGCCAACGCTCATCCGTGGGGTGCGCTCGGTGGTGGGAGCGGGGTGTGGATGACTTATATGCTAGTGATGGTGACACAGCCCTGTCATGTTATACATCGCTATTTTCGCATATACATTACATTATTGTAGCAATATAACAGTTTAAGTATTAAGCAATAAAACAACACTCCCAGGACCCCTCCCCCCGCCATCGCCATACGTAGTCAGTTTTCAAAACGCGGCCCAATATTAATCTGACCATGTACAGTTTCCCCAAGCTTGAGTAGTGGATCGCATATCACATAGTTACGTGGGTTGGGTGGCACCGCGTCCCCCAAACAGCTTTTCGGCAGAGGAGAGAGTCCCAGGAGCACAGATTTTTATGCTTTGATCGGCGATCCCGCCATCCGCCATTCCCCTTGCTGTCTTGGCGACGTTGCAGTAGCGGCCGCTACCGTCGATTGTGTGGGAAACAGACCCCATTCTCTTATGAGGCGCATGCCCACCTCCGGTTCATTTACCATGTGGTTTTTGCCATTTTTCCATATGAGTACTTTCGTCGGGTATCCCCATCTGTACGGAATGTTGTGGTTCCGCAGCGTCTTCGTCACTGTAATGAATTCTCTTCTTCGGGCCATTTTTGAGGCCGACAGGTCCGCATATATATTGAGGGTAGTGTACTGATCTGGCAGCTTGTCTGTTTTGCGTAATGCTTGTAGCAGAGCGTTCTTAGAGGTGAAATCTAGCAACCACATCACGAGGTGTATCCTGTGCTAACCTCTGTGGTCTTGGTAGCCGATGGGCTCGATCCAGGAGCCATGCTCCTTCTGCTATGTCAGGTTGCAGAGTTGCGCACAGTCTTTTGATATATGCGGGGAGTTCTTCTGTGCCCACGCTTTCCGGTATCCCGCAAAACCTAACATTATTTCTGCGGGACCGGTCTTCCAAGTCAGCTAACTTACGTTTAAGCTGAGTTTGTTCTTCCAGTAAGTGCTGCACTGTGGTTGCCATCGCGTTCTGCTCAGTGCACATGTCCTCTGTTCGGGCTTCTAGCTGGTTGGTGCGTTCACCCAGGTCAGAGATCTCCCTCTTGATCTCGCTAGTCGCCTTCTTGAGGTCTGATTGCAGTGTGACACGAAAGTCCTGCAGCATGAGGTACAGCCGTTTCTCCGTTACCGGAGCGTCTGTGTATGGGCTGGAGTCCCCTTCGGGATTTGGTGAGCTCTCAGCAGGCTGCGAGCAGGCCTGCCCGTCGTCGCCATCTTGTGCGGGCCGCACGCGGTCCTTTCTCGCGGGTCGGATCGGATCCGTTAACTTTGTTTGTTTGGCTGGGGCCATCGTAGGGGCTGGATTCCCAGGCTTGGTAGTTACTGGAGGGCTGTGCGTGATGAGATTAGGCAGCTTGGAAGTCATCCAAAGCACGGAGCTCTCACTCCATGCGACCACTCTTGTCGGCAGTTAGCCACGCCCCCCACTCCTCCTTTTTAATCATTTCTTGAGGTAGGCCCTCTTTTATTTCAGCCCTACTGCGTCGTCCGTTACGGCACACCACAACTGACTTTTCATGTCCTGTTTGTTTTAAGTTACTCTACAGCTTTATGCCTTGACCACAAATAAATATATATATATATATATATATATATATATATTTTTTTTTTAATGGGGTTATTGCTTGTTTTGGGGTCCCTGTGATATGTTTTTTTATTATTATTATTATTATTATTGCCATTTATATAGCGCCAACAGATTCCGTAGCGCTTTACAATATTTTGAGAGGGGGGATGTAACAATAAATAAGACAATTACAAGAAAACTTACAGGAATAATAGGTTGAAGAGGACCCTGCTCAAATGAGCTTACAGTCTATAGGAGGTGGGGTATTAGAAACATTAGGATAGGAAATATCAAGTAGGAGTGAAGCAGAGCTGGAGGAGAGAGCAAAGCACTATCCCATAGGAGAGCAAGAGACAGGTATGTAAGGGAGAGATTACTCTGGGAGGCCATACGCTTTCCTGAAGAGATGGGTTTTAAGGCCCTTCTTAAATGATTGAGGACTAGGGGAGAGTCTGATGGCAGTAGGCAAGTTATTCCATAGGAGAGGAGCCGCCCGTGAGAGGTCCTGCAAGCGCGAGTTGGCCGTACGGGTGCGAGCAGCGGTCAGGAGGTGGTCGCGGGCAGAGCGGAGGGTACGAGGAGGGGCATACCTCTGGATCAGTGAAGAGATATAAGAGGGGCTGGAATTGTTCAGTGCTTTAAATGTATGGGTTAGCATTTTGAATTGACTCCTATAGGATACAGGGAGACAATGTAAGGACTGGCAGAGGGGCGAGGTGTGAGAGGACCGACTGGATAGGAAAATCAGTCTAGCTGCAGCATTCATAACAGACTGTAGCGGGGCAGTACGGCTTTTGGGGAGACCAATCAGGAGAGGGTTACAGTAATCCATGCGGGAAATTACTAGAGCATGGACAAGCTCTTTAGTAGCATCTTGCGTAAGAAAGGGGCGGATGCGGGCTATGTTTTTGAGTTGGAACCTACAGGACTTGGCAACAAACTGGATGTGAGGCTCAAAGGTGAGACCAGAGTCAAGTATGACGCCAAGACAGCGCGCTTGTAGGGATGGACTTATGTGGATATCACTGACTTGAAGGGAGAGTGAGAGAGGAGGATCAGTATTAGGAGGAGGAAAGACAAGTTCAGTTTTAGAGAGGTTAAGTTTGAGAAAGCGTGACGACATCCAGTCAGAGATGGAAGAGAGGCAAGCAGTGACACGTTGCAGGACGGCCGGGGAGAGGTCCGGTGAGGAGAGGTATATCTGAGTGTCATCAGCGTACAGGTGGTAGTTGAATCCAAAAGAGGCAATACGTTTTCCAAGAGAGGCAGTATAAAGAGAAAATAGAAGGGGACCAAGGACAGAGCCTTGGGGAACTCCAACCGAGACAGGGCGAGGGGAGGAGGTATCCTTGGAAAAGGAGACACTAAATGAGCGTTGGGAGAGATAGGAGGAAAACCAAGAGAGGACAGAGTCACAGAGACCGAGTGATTGAAGAGTTTGAAGGAGGAGAGCATGATCAACTGTGTCAAAGGCAGCAGAGAGGTCAAGGAGAATTAATATGGAGTAGTGACATTTGGATTTAGCGGAGATTAGGTCATTAGTCACTTTGATAAGAGCGGTCTCAGTAGAGTGGAAAGGGCGGAAGCCAGACTGAAGAGGGTCAAGGAGAGAGTTGGAATTAAGGAAGTGAGACACACGGGTAAAGACAAGTCTTTCCAAAAGCTTTGATGAGTAAGGGAGCAGGGATATGGGACGATAGTTAGAGGGGGAGGACGGGTCAAGATATGTTTTTTTCAGGATAGGTATTACAATGGCATGTTTAAGGTCAGCAGGAACAGTGCCAGAAGAGAGAGAGCAGTTAAAGATGTGTGTTAGGATAGGCACAAGACAAGGGGAGAGAGATCTGATGAGGTGAGATGGGACAGGATCAAGTGGGCAAGTGGTGGGGCGAGAGGAATGGAGAAGTGCAGCCACCTCTTGTTCAGTAGCTGGGGAGAAAGTCTGAAGGGTAGGGAAAGCATGATTTATGTGTGGTTGAGAAAGAGAACGGCAAGGAGGGGAGAATTGTTTCCTTAACTGTTCAATCTTGTCAGTAAAGTAATATGCAAAGCTATCAGCTGTAAGGTTAGTTTGGGGGGTGGCCACAGCAGGGCGGAGAAGGGAATTAAAAGTGTCAAAGAGACGTCTGTCTGGGATTGCGGGAGCATGAACTAATGAGAGAGGAAAAGTAGGACTGTATTTCTCTGCCAGTGATAATTATATTACCCATTGTGTTCAGTAATCATATCACAGGCAGAGGGGAGTATTTTGTGTGGGAGTGTCTGTGTGTATTGTACGGATTGATTGGTTGTATTTCAAAACCCTGTGTTGTGGATTGTGAATAAAAGAGGCTGTATGTGCCAGTACAGTCAGTTCTGCTTGACCCTCAAAACTAAGTGTTGTCTCGTTACTGGGGGAATCTGCTACAAGGGATTGCTATGCTAGTCATACTCCCTTGCTATATCACTACTAAGCTCTTATAAGAGCTTGTTCCTGTCTTGGTCTCTGGAGGAGTCTACAGTGGTTATGTTGTCGGCTGGAGTGCTTGGAGACCTCAGGAAGCGCTAGGAGCATCCTTCAACGGAGGTACCAAGTCGGGGTGCCAGGTGATCCGTTACACACGCTCCCTCTCAAAGTGAGCATTTTAGTTCAATGCTCTTCCAGGGCAGACCATGCGTAGAGCTCTGCTGAAGAGCTCTAGCATGAGAAAAAAGCCCTGTATATGTTCTGCATAGCGCAAGCAAATTTAATAACATGCTTGTGCTGCGTTTCCTTGCAACTTGTCTCTGGTGTCTCTATAAATGGATACCAGGAGACAAAAGGTTCAAGAAAGAATATTGTGCATGTGTTTGGAGCCTTCTTGTGAGATTGTGTGTGTGTGTGTAGAGTGAGCTGATTGTGATGTGGTATTGTGTAATAAGGTCGGTTTTAGTCATGTTGTGTTTGTGGTGTAATGTAATGCATATGTGGCTAGGGGCTGTACAGAATGTGTGTATATGGGATGTAGCATGTGTGTGTATGTGTGTGTGGTGCAGTGTGTTGGGGGGGTTCTGTGTGTATGTGAAGGGTGCTGTGGGTGTGTGTGAAGGGTGTAGTGTGTATGTGAGGTGTGCTGTGTGTGAGGGTGCTGTGTGTGAGGGTGCTGTGTGTGAGGGTGCTGTGTGTGAGGGTGCTGTGTGTGAGGGTGCTGTGTGTGAGGGTGCTGTGTGTGGTGGTGCTGTGTGTGGTGGGTGCTGTGTGTGTGGTGGGTGCTGTGTGTGTGGTGGGTGCTGTGTGTGTGGTGGGTGCTGTGTGTGTGGTGGGTGCTGTGTGTGTGGTGGGTGCTGTGTGTGGTGGGTGCTGTGTGTGGTGGGTGCTGTGTGTGGTGGGTGCTGTGTGTGGTGGGTGCTGTGTGTGGTGGGTGCTGTGTGTGGTGGGTGCTGTGTGTGGTGGGTGCTGTGTGTGGTGGGTGCTGTGGGTGCTGTGTGTGATGTGGGTGCTGTGTGTGAGAGTGATGTGGGTGCTGTGTGTGAGAGTGATGTGTGTGTGTGAGAGTGATGTGTGTGTGTGAGAGTGATGTGTGTGTGTGTGAGAGTGATGTGTGTGTGTGTGTGTGAGAGTGATGTGTGTGTGTGTGTGTGAGAGTGATGTGTGTGTGTGTGTGAGTGATGTGTGTGTGTGTGTGTGAGTGATGTGTGTGTGTGTGTGTGAGTGATGTGTGTGTGTGTGTGTGAGAGTGATGTGTGTGTGTGTGTGAGAGTGATGTGTGTGTGTGTGTGAGAGTGATGTGTGTGTGTGTGTGAGAGTGATGTGTGTGTGTGAGTGATGTGTATGTGCTGTGTGTGAGGGTGCAGTGTGTGAGAGTGCCGAGTGTAAGTGTTAGAAAGGAGGGGGAGGGGTGTTAAAAAGCAAACAAGTAAAAAAAAAAAAAAACTAAGCAGGCATTATGTCCCCCCTTCCCTTCTTACTTTTAACCTGGGGGGACACCGGCACGTGGTGGTGGTGGGGGGGGGGGGGAGGGGGGGTGGCACTCTCACACCATCCCTGGTGGTCCAGTGGTGAGTGGCAATGGCAATGCTCCGGATCTCGCAAGAGGAACCCGGCGGAGCTGCAAGATAGAGCTCCGCCAGGTCCTCCTCTCCCCCCCCCCCATCCGCGTATCCATTCAAGTGGGCCGGTGATGGAGAAGTTTGATCTCCCCACTGGCCCGTCATTGAAAACAGCGGGGTCGGCGTTTGGATAGTGCCGGCCCTGCATAGACCGGCAGGGGAGATCCTGTGACCTCCCCTGCTGGCCTCGGCCCATGGCCACTGCTACCCACCGGGCATTTGCCCGGTGTGCCCTATGGCCAGTCCGGGCCTGACTGCAAGAATTGCCTTTGAGGGTTAACTCACCTCTAGTGGCTGTCTACCAACTAACCTAACTATTTTTTTGTCATATGCAAACACCCACCAACACATGACTTTCAGTTTCACACTTCAAGATCATTTTAGAAACCGAATAAAGATAAGGGTATTCAGATCACATCCATTGGAAAACCCCAATCTAAATTTCACTAACTTCTTTATAGAATGCAATTAGGTTAATTTGGCATGACCTTTCTTTCATAAATACATACTTTCTACAAATACTTAGTTTTGTGCATCAGATTTGGATTCTGTAACCGTTATTGAAATATTTTAAAACCATACATCATTCCTTACATCATTTGCCCTATTACTGTTCTAACATGAATCAAAATCCTAGACATATGTAGCATTTATAAAGGAACTCCCTGTACTGATTATGGTACCAGGTTGTGCCTTGGTGTAACATTTTAAGAGTGTTTTGATAACTTACCAGTAGTCTGCTAGTGCTAGCTGCTTCTTCCTCTTAAAGGAACACTATAGTCACCTAAATTACTTTAGCTATATATAGCAGTTTTAGTGTATAGATCATTCCCTTGCAATTTCACTGCTCAATTCACTGTCATTTAGGAGTTAAATCACTTTGTTTCTGTTTATGCAGCCCTAGCCACACCTCCCCTGGCTATGATTGACAGAGCCTGCATGAAAAAAAACAACTGGTTTCACTTCCAAACAGATGTAATTTACTTTAAATAATTGTATTTCAATCTCTAAATTGAACTTTAATCACATACAGGAGGCTCTTGCAGGGTCTAGCAAGCTATTGTCATAGCAGGGGATAAGAAAATCTTAATTAAACAGAACTTGCAATAAAGAAAGCCTAAATAGGGCTCTCTTTACAGGAAGTGTTTATGGAAGGCTGTGCAAGTCACATGCAGGGAGGTGTGACTAGGGTTCATAAACAAAGGGATTTAACTCCTAAATGGCAGAGGATTGAGCAGTGAGGCTGCAGGGGCATGTTCTATACACCAAAACTGCTTCATTAAGCTAAAGTTGTTCTGGTGACTATAGTGTCCCTTTAAGACAAAACCTCCTAAACCAAGCTAATATTGGTTCTGCAAGGCCAGACTCATTGGTTGAGAGTTATCAGTTGTAATAATAATTTGCGATTTTTATAGCGCTTTTCTCCCTGTAAGGCTCAAAGCACTTTACAAATAAACAAACATAAAGACATAAAAGCTAGGGATTTCTGAAGGCGATGGAGTGTTTTTTTCTGGGAAGCCCCAGTAAAGTACATTGCAGGTCTCTAGCCTAGAGGATACAAATGCATGGATTAATGTTGGCATATCATCCGGTGGAATTAAGTGTTGTATCCTGGCTATGTTTTTCAGATGAAAGTAGGCAGATTTTATTACGGAGGAAATCTGCTGTTTAAATGATCGTCTAAAGTCAGCACCCTGAGGTTTCGTACCTCTGATGAATTAATGATTTCAGTGCCTCCAAGCTCCAGGCCAGTTGGGTGATCATGGGATATTTTTGTTGCCCGGGGTCCCCTCACCAAGAGTAACTCTGTTTTGTCTGGGTTCACTTTAAGCCAACTAGCATTCATCCATTCTATGAGGTCTGCTAAGCAACTGTTGATGCTGCATGTTGGGCCTGTGGTATCTGGAGCAAAGGAGAAGTAGAGTTGTGGGTCATCAGCGTAACAATGATACCTTAGGCCATGTCGCCTAATGAAGTCCCCCAGTGGTAGCAAGTAAATTGCCAATAGCATGGGAGACAAGATGGATCCTTGTGGAACTCCGTAGGTCAGTTCTGTTGGTGCCGATGAGCTTAATCCTGATGTTATTCTGTCATCTACCAGTGAGGAAATATTTAAACCAGTTAAGGACTGTGCCTCCTAGACCACAGATGTGCTGCAAGCGCTCTATTAAAATCCTATGGTCAATGGTGTCAAATGCAGCTGAGAGATCTAAGAGGATTAAGATGGAGTAATCACCTTTCTCGCTGAGGAGATCCTGCCCAAGCAGGGATAGGGTGTCATCAATCCAGGTGTTGAAGTCTCCCAATATAAACCATCTGGGGTGTTCAAGGATTAAGCCAACCAAAAGGTCTAAGAGTTCCTGCATAAATCTCTTCCCATCTCCTAGGGGTCTGTAAATTAACAGTATCTGGAATCCTCTATCTATTGGTTACGGTGCTAAGAGTGCCCTAGTGTCCTGCCAGTTTAAGTAGTCAAACCATTTTAGAATGGTTTGGATTCTTACTTGGGGTCTGCCAGGCACTGCTTCCTGTCTCCTCACAGCCAAAAGTGAAAGTGGGGTGCATAGGGTTGTTCATTATGGCCAGTTAGGCTAAGCTAGGTGACGAGAGCTTCCAGCTATGATGAATCAGGAAGCAGCACCTGGGGGATTGCCGGTAAGCAGTCAAACCGTTCTAAAACAATTTGACTACTTACCCAGGTAAGGCCTGGGAATTCTTGGCATTATAACCAATTTAGTGTACTATGGTGGTAATACTGATTTGAGTGTTGCTTTAATGTTGTTATGTATGTATATATAGGATATCAAATGAAAAAGAGGAAAATTATTGTTGAACAAACACATAGCACAAAAACTAGGTTTGGCCTTTGTTCTCAAGTTGAGCAATTTTCTTAAAGCAAATAACAAATAATGTAATGTTTGAAAAATAAAAAATATAAAACCACATTTTTATACTAGTGACAGGTTATAGATAGAAAAGTGCAAATTTGTGCAGGAGAGCCACTGAAGATGGAAACACTCCGCTGATCCCTCCAGAAACAAATACAGTAGTATCTAACCAAAGTTAAAATACAATACAGGGCGCATATTGATTCCATTCAATTGTGCCACTGATTTTGTAAGTTTTCCATTTGTTTGTTTTTACTATATTTGTGAATTAAAGTTTTCACTACGATCTTTTATTCTTCTCTTTTCCGTGTAAGTTTGTACGTTTCCAAACATTTGGGTATTTTAACTTTGGTTAGATATGACTCTTTGTATTTTTTTAAAATAAGTTATGTTCCACTGTATTAACACCACTTTAGTTTTCTATAGTTTCCATGGGTTAGTGACTAAAGCCATTTTGTCACTTTTGTTATGCTTTTTTTTTCCCCACAAGTAATTTCACACTTTATTAGATGTTCCCTTTCATATAATTATATGTACAATTTATTTTTTATTTTTATATAATTCTTTATTTTTTCTGTGCAAGGCTAAGAATACGCTAGTAAAGCCACGATCGCTATGACAGGCCGAACATTAACAATATTAAACAGTGTGGCATACAGTTGTCAGCTCAATTTTATGATAATTAGTACATATAAACTAAAGACAAGACAATCGTGTATTTATAGATCAAAATAGCTTACGTAAACTAATCTGTAAATAGTTGGTTGCTGAAAAAAGGTTATTGTGATGCAGTATGAGTAAAGAGCAACTAATCAACTTTCTAACAGCAGGCTTCCTCATGTATGTAATTAGCTTGACAGGGTTAACCTGCACATTTTCTATAAGTACACAGGATGAAGTCATGACATACGAGTAGCCAGGCACGGTCATTAACTTTGCTTGCATGTCATGGATGCTTGTTAAAACTACTAACTTTGGCTAGGGTTTGTGCCCAAGTGGCTACTACAAAAGACTGGGCATACCTCATTTTGAATACCCTGGGATGTCTACTTTTTCACATGGTATGCCTTAATGGGGGTAACTTTAATTTCTGGGCTGCCATACGGTCTCAAAGGCAACCTAGACCCAGCAAACCAATCTGTCAAATTTCTATGTAGAAAAACATAATAATGGACAAGCCGTATATTTGACCCTGTAACTTTACAAAACCCCATAAAATCTATACATGAGGGGTACTGTTTTACTCGTGAGACATTTCTGAATACAAATATGTATTTTTTTTTTTATTGCAGGAAAACCGAACAGTATTCTGACATCAACAGTTAAATTGCCATGCAGAAATTGAAAAATAAAATTTCTTAGTTTTTTTTAAAGTTTTTACATTTTATTCATATAAAATGGAGTTCCATATATGAATGTTTGATATGAAATGAATGCTCTGTTTCCCCTGAACAAAATCCTATATATTAAGTGTGGGTGCACTTAGTACGAAAGAGGTAAATTATTGTTGAACAGACTTATAGTTTGTTTACATTTTGTTTTGCTCACAATGTGTACATTTGGCTCGGTCCTTAACCCCTTCCCGGCCGCGGACGTACCAGGTACGTCCGCCCTTAACGACCTATGTAAAGTGTTGGTACTGGATCGGAGGTTATAGGAAGTGGGAACAGCTGGGGAAAGCATTTTGTTCAGGTAGGGTGGGAGTTTTCCAGAAAAGCTCTTAAACACAAGGCTGGAAAGATGAAGGGTGCGTCTGGATTCCAGCGACAGCCAGTTTAGTTCTTTTAGCATGTCACAATGGTGAGTCCTGTAATTACATTGTAGCACAAATCGGCAGAACGAGTTATACAATGTGTTGAGTTTATTAATGTGGGATTGCGATACAGATGCATATACTACATCCCCATAATCAATGATTGGCATCAGCATTTGCTGTACAATCTTTTCCTTTACTGTATGGCTTAGGCAGGATTTGTTTCTGTACAGGGCACCTAGTTTTGGATAAAGTTTAGATGCAAGCTTTTCTATGTGCAGTCCAAAAGATAGATTGTGGTCCAACATCATACCCAAGTATTTAAAAGGGTGGACTCCGGTCAGTGTGCCATTTGAATTTGTTTTGATGGATTGGTGGGAATTGTGTAATCTAGGTACTGTTCCAAAGATCATTGTGACAGTTTTGTCAGTGTTCAGGAAGAGTTTGTTTTTTGCGATCCACTTTTCTAACTCTGTAAACTGGTCTTGGAGCACAGCCTCAAGCTGCGGTAGATCGGATTTGCTCGCATAGATTACTGTGTCATCTGCATACATGTGTACATTTGAGGATTTGCCGACATTAGGCAGATCATTTATAAATAATGTAAATAGTAGGGGGCCGAGAATGGAACCTTGGGAAACACCACACGTGACTGGGAGAGGGAGGGAGTCGCTGTCAGAAATGGACACATATTGCGAGAGATCCGATACATACGATCGAAACCAGGTTAGCGAATAATCACCAATACCTGAGTTTTTGAGTTTGTGCAGTAGAATGTCATGGTCTACTGTGTCAAAGGCCTTAGCAAAATCAAGGAAAATAGCTCCAGTTAGGTCTCCTTGTTCCATGCCAGTTTAGATGTCATTGCAAACTTTTAAGAGGGCAGTTGTGGAGTGATTCTGGCGAAAGCCAGATTGATCAGGGGTCAGATAGTTTGATTGTTGGTAGTACTCACATAGTTGCGTATGGACACATTTTTCTAAGATTTTTGACAATACCGGGAGCAATGATATTGGGCGATAGTTAGAAACCAAAGTAGTGTTACCACTTTTATGGATAGGCACTACTCTCGCAGTCTTCCAGAGTTTGGGTATGTATCCAGACACCAAGGATTCGTTAATTAGAGTTGCGAAGGGTTTAGCAATTGCCGGTGCACTGAACTTCAACAGCATTGCTGGGATTTGATCAGGTCCGGAATGGTTTTTCATTTTTAGATTAAGATGCTTTTTAATGACACTAACAGGTACAGGTCTAAAAATTAACTTGTCTATATTGGGCCTTTGCAAATTTAGTGGGACCTGATCCACATTTGTAGTTTCAGGATGCATGTCATTTATTAGCTTGGCAGTAGAGCATCCGACAAAATAATTGTTAAAGGCATTTGCTACATCTAAGTGAAATTGCAGAGTTTGGTTATCCACTTTGACAGTGGATTGGGGGAGTTTGTAGTTTTTTTATGGTTTTCCAAAAGTTTCTAGGGTTTGAGATGTTATTGTTCAGATTTTCATAGAAATATTGGGCCTTGGCCAATTTTGTTTATTTTGTGCATATATTTCGCCATTGTCTATATGCACAGTGATCATTCATAGAGCCAGTACGCTTAAATTTTGACCACACTGGTACATTTGGATGAGGTCAGCTGTGATCCAGTTCATATGTGCTCCTTTTACCCTCACCTTACGCAGCGGGGCATGCAAATTCCAAATTTGTAGGAGTTCAGATTGAAAGAATTCAACAGTACAGTCTAGATCTGGGATAATGTTTAATCTGTGCCATGGGAGGTTCTTGATGTAATTTAGGAAGGATTCAAGATTCAATTTTTTGAAGCACCTAGTTATTTTAACCTTGGGAGAGGATTTAATAGCCTTTATTTTGCGCATGCAGTACACTAAACAGTGATCACTGAAAGTGTTTGGGATAACACCGGCCTCCTGGATTCTATCAGGAAAAGTGGAGAGAATCCAATCTAGCAGGGTATGGTTATGGCTTTTAATGTTTTATGTGTGTTGGGGAGGAGATTAATTGCGTTGGCTGCAAAGTCTTAAACAGCGTGCAAGAACTATTATTTTTAGGATTCAGCCAATCAATATTAAAATCTCCAAAGACCAACAGTTCACTTTTTGGGTTTTAAGCTATGGTTTCACTAAGGAGATGGGCTATGTCAGAAAGGGAATGCACAGGGGAGCTAGGTGGGTGGTAGATTCCTGCAACAATGATTGATTTACTGCACGGGATCTCAATTGTGCCAGAAAGGAAATCAAAGGTGGCAGGAGGACTAAGGTTTTGTAAAGGGGTAAACTTTATGGAATTGTCAACATAAATAACAATGCCTCCTCCTCTCCTTGCTCTGTCATTTCTAAAACATGTATACCCCTGTATTGCAATGGCGGTGTCTGGTATTTTAGTCGTTAACCATGATTCTGAGAGCACAGTGATTTTTGGTTTGTAATGGGAACACCAGGCTTGCAGTGCATCCAGTTTAGGGAGTAAACTACGTATGTTGCAGTGCACAAAAGAGAGGCCTTTTTTTAGTGGGGAGATTAGGACTAGAATTAGCTGGGGGACCAGGGTTAGACTCCACATCATTTGCAAAAGCAAGTAACATAAGGAATAGGAATTTGGACATCATTTTTGTTTGGCCATATACTGAATGGGATACTTTATAATTTTGTGAGGTGGGGGTAGGAGGGCTATTTTTTAGAACTCACCACCAGCACTCAGCAGATAAGTTACAGGAACAGAGCATGCCATGGTGTATGATAATTTGTGTTCCAGTTTGAGGTGTGTGCTTATGCTGGTAGTGGTGTGAACAAAATTGGATTGAGAAAAGGGTTATTAAGAATAACAGGATAATTATATTTGGATTCATGTTAGTGGTATGAGGTGTGTAGTTGAAAATGAAACAGAAATCGCGAAAAATTAAATTAAAGTATATAGTATTGGTGTGTGGTATATCTATTTGTAGGGAGAGAGGGTATGTGTTCTATAGGGTTAAGAGATTGGAAGGGTATGCTGATCACTGTTTGCACCTGTCATTTCAGGAGATTGAAAGTTGTGTGGGAGACTATCTATAAATGAGGAAATAAGCATGTGAGGGGAATCAGTCTTCCAGAAGGCTACCTGTTTCAAATGGCCATGGAACAGCTCGGAGTTCTATGCTGGACTGGGTACAATGACCCTTGTTTGTGGAACTTTTTTAATTTGCCACCTGGCATTCTCTAGTCCTTTGTGAAAGACCTACATTTCTACCTATTGACTTGCTTTGACTTGCTTGGACCATGGAACTGTCAATGTTTTTTTTTTAAATGCATAATTCTACTAGTTTGTAATTTACACATTTTCTGAGCTTTAATACTGGTGATCATTATAGCTTGGGTGATTAGTGTTGTAACCAAGGAACAGTCTCCTCTCGGCAGCCACTTAACCACTGATGAGGCCATCATAGATATCTCTGTCCAATCCAGTGCTTCTCAGTGACATCATGCTATCCCTGTTGATGCTACACATGAAGACATTTTGAAGATCTAACATCTAAACGAGAAATTGCCTCTTGTTCCTATGTTGACTACTGGAACTGAAGACTGCAGTTTTGTGTGTTCCTGCGACTTGGTTTCCGTATTTGTATGTTTGTGAAAAAGTGGTACAGAAATTGAAAACACAATGCTGGGTCAGCTGAAAGAAAGTGTCACTTGTGAGAGAGTTTTTAAATCAACATAGGAATAAAACTCATGGTAATATTAAGTATGTGTAAGAGCATGAAACATGCTTAGATGTGTATGTATAAATATACACAATTATAGTGCAGAGTTCATCAGCAATACACTCATAATAATGTACCTCATGTGTAAGCGTTAAATTGCAAACTTCACCCAATATAGTACATTGCGTGTGAGCTGCCTAAGTTGATGTGCAGTGAATGGGTCCTCCTTCCACCTGTACATGCATGTGTGCAGCAGCACCCAATACAAGGCCTTGGATACGCACTTCAGGAACTACCTTATATACTAGAGTATAAGCTGAGTTTTTCAGCACATTTTTTGTGCTGAAAAACCCCAACTCGGCTTATACTCGAGTCAATAGTCTGTATTATGGCAATTTGCATTGCCATAATACAGACAGGGGCTGTGGGGGCTGTCAGAGCTGTAACTTACCTCTCCTGCAGCTCCTGTCAGCTCCCTCCTCCTCCGCGCCGTCCGTTCAGCACCTCGGTCAGCTCCCAGTGTAAATCTCGCGAGAACCGCGGCAGTTACAGTGGGAGCTGACAGAAGAGCTGACCGGACAGTGCGGAGGAGGAGAGAGCTGACCGGAGCTGCAGGAGAGGTAAGTTACAGCTCTGACAGCCCCCCTCTCCCCCCCACTGAACTGCCAATGCCACTGGACCACCAGGGAAGGAGAGCCCCCCTCCCTGCCATATATCAAGCAGGGAGGGGGGACGAAAAAAATAATAATAATAAAATAATAATAATTAAATTAAATTAAAAATAATAAGAAAACAAAAAAATTGCCCACCCCCCACCAAGGCTCTGCAACACACACACACACACACTGCACTCATACACATACACACACTGCACTCATACACATACACACACTGCACTCATACACATACACACACTGCACTCATACACACACACACGCTGCACTCATACACACACACACGCTGCACTCATACACACACACACGCTGCACTCATACGCACACGCTGCACTCATACGCACACGCTGCATTCATACGCACACACTGTAAATAAATATTAAATTAATATATTTTTTTTAGGATCTAATTTTATTTAGAAATTTACCAGTAGCTGCTGCATTTCCCTCCCTAGTCTTATACTCGAGTCAATAAGTTTCCCCAGTTTTTTGGGGTAAAATTAGGGGCTTCGGCTTATATTCGGGTCGGCTTATACTCGAGTATATGCGGTATAAAGCCTACTGAACATGAAACATAAAATACATTTTAACACTGGGCCTATTTTGCGCTAGGGTACAACCTGTATAGTCGTGATGGATTGCACCTAAACGGAAGAGGGTGTGCTGTGATGGGGGATAGTATGGCTAGAAGGTTGGAGGAGATTTTAAACTAGTAGTAGGGGGGGAGGGTCAAAGCAATCTAGAAAATGTAGATAGGATAGAAATGAGATGGGCTTTAGCTCAGAACAAAGGTGGTAGAGGGGGAAGCTCAGAACAGAGGAGGTATGTAATATTGATAATTCACAAAAAGTACAAATGACTAATGGTAATATTAAATGTATGCTTAATAATGCAAGGAGCCTATATAACAAAATGGGGGAACTAGAGGCAATAGCATACACTAAACAATATGATATAATAGGCATAACATGGTGGGATGAGACACATGACTGGGCAGTTAACTTAAATGGGTACACGTTATCTAGGAAGGATAGGAAAAACAAGAAGGGTGGTGGGGTATGTTTGCATGTCAGCCATGAGCTCAAGTCAAATCTTAGGCATGTGGAGTGTGACAAGGAAAATGTGGAAGCTTTATGGCTAGAAATCTGCTTGGGGCAAACAAAGGGAAATACGTTATTGGTTGGGATATGTTATAAACCACCAAATGTAAATATTCATGAGGAAGAACTGCTGTTAGAGCTAATTGGGAAAGCTGCAAATCGGGGTAACACGGTAATTATTGGAGATTTTAATTACCCGGACATAAATTGGGATAGAGGGACTAGTACTTCAGCAAGGGGAATCCGGTTTTTGATTGTGCTAAATGACACCTTTATGTCACAACTGGTACAAGCACCAACTAGAAAGGATGCTTGTCTGGATCTCGTAATAACAAACAATGTTGATCTTTTAACCAACATTCAAGTAGGGGAGCATTTGGGAAATAGTGATCACAATATGGTAACTTTTGAAATAAAGTCAAAAAAGCAAAAGCATGTGGGGATATTAAAACGTATAATTTAAAAAAAGCCAATTTTAAGAAGATTAGGGCAGCTCTACAACATATCGACTGGCATAATATCCTTAGTGATAAAAACACTGAGGAAAAATGGAAACTATTCAAACAAATATTAGAAATGTACATTTTACAGTATGTACCATTGAGTAATAAATATAAAAGAAACAAATTAAAACCAATGTGGCTTAGTAGAGAAGTAAAACAAGAGCTTAAAAATAAGTAAAGGGCATTTAAAGAATTAAAATGGACAAATCAGAGGCATCCTATATAAGGAAGCATATAATACTTGCAAAAATGCAATTAAAGTGGCTAAACTAGAAAATGAGAAATTGATAGCCAAAGAATGCAAAACCAACCCAATTTTTTCAAATACATCAATTCTAAAAAAAAAAAAAAAAAAAAAAAATGAAAGTGTAGGTACACTGAAAACAGAGATGGGTCTGTTAGTCAATGAAGACCAGGAAAAGGCAGACATTTTAAATAACTATTTTTCTTCAGTATATATTAATGAGGATCCTATGGCAAGAGATATGCATATGATTGCTGCAACAAACTTGCAGATAACTTGTGATTGGATAACTCGAGACCAGGTGCTACAGCTATTAAAGAAAATTAATGTAAATAAAGCTCCAGGGCCTGACGGTTTCCACCCACGAATACTTAAGGAGCTAAGTGGGGAAATAAGTGAACCTCTGTAATTAAGTTTTCAAGCTTCTTTTGTTTCAGGTATTGTACCGGAGGATTGGAGGAAGGCAGATGTTGTTCCTATATTTAAAAAGGGTTCAAAATCCTTGCATGGAAATTATAGACCTGTGAGCTTAACTTCTGTAACTGGGACATTATTTGAACGGCTATTAAGGGATAATATTCAGGAATTAATTGGGAAGAACTGTGTTATTAGAAATAATCAGCATGGTTTTATGAAAACATAGGTCATGTCAAACTAACCTAATTGCATTCTATGAAGAAGTAAGTAGAAGTATAGATCAGGGTGTTGCAGTGGATGTGATCTACTTGGATTTTGCCAAGGCATTTAATACAGTTCCTCACAATAGGTTAGTCTTCAAACTAAAAGAAATTGGTCTAGATGAATATTCTTGTTCTTGGGTAGAACATTGGCTTAAGGATAGAGTACAACGAGTTGTCATTAATGGTAAATTTTCAAACTGGACAAAAGTGGTAAGTGGTGTCCCTCAGGTTTCTGCTTTGGGACCGCTTCTATTTAACATATTTATAAATGATCTTGAAATGGGCATTGAAAGCCATGCATCAGTGTTTGCAGATGACACAAAACTTTGTAAAGTAATAAAATGTGAGCAGGATATTGCCTTGCTGCAGAGGGATTTGGATAGATTGGGGGACTGGGCACTAAAATGGTCGATGAAATTTAACGTAGAGAAATGCAAAGTTATGCACTTCGGGTTGAAGAATACACAAGAAATTTACACCCTAAATGGTAGTGAACTAGGGATAACCACACACGAGAAGGATTTGGAATTGTTATTGACAACAAATTAGGCAGAAATATGCAATGTCAATCTGCCGTTGCTAAGGCCAGTAAGGTTTTGTCATGTATAAATAGGGGCATAAATTCTCGAGTTGAAAATATAATTTTGTCTCTTTATAAATCGCTGGTAAGACCACACCTTGAATATGCTGTGCAATTTTGGGCACCTGTTCTAAAGAAGGATATCATGGCACTAGAAAAAGTGCAGAGACGAGCTACAAAATTGATAAAAGGAATGGAGCATTTTAGTTATGAAGAAAGGTTAAAAAATTTAAATCTCTTTAGTTTGGAAAAACGGCGCCAGAGAGGGGATATGATAACATTATACAAATATATTCGGGGCCAGTACAAACCATTATCTGGAAATCTATTCATAAACAGGGCTATACATAGGACACGAGGTCACACATTTAGGCTTGAAGAAAGGAGATTTCATCTAAGGCAAAGAAAAGTTTTTTTTACAGTAATTGCAATAAGGATATGGAATTCTTTGCCTGAAGAGGTGGTTTTGTCAGAGTCTATACGGATGTTTAAACTGCAATTGGATAAATACTTGCAAAAATATAACATACAGGGATATAATTTCTAATTAGTGGGGTAATCGTTGCTTGATCCAAGGAGACATCTGACTGCTATTTTGGGGTCAAGAAGGAATTTTTTCCTAGTTTGTTGCAAAATGAAGCGCTTCAGACTGGGTTTTTTGCCTTCTTTTGGATCAACAGCAAAAACATATGTGAGGAAGGCTGAACTTGATGGATGCAAGTCTCTTTTCAGCTATGTAACTATGTAACCTGTGGGAGGCAAATCCTGTGTCTCCAGAATTATGCTATACCTGTCAGTGACCCTTGTATGTCATGCATCTTGGTGGAGCTGATGTCCACTGCTCTCAGACTGCATTATATTGAGTATATACAAAAAAATTAGGGATAATCTGCTAACTGGAGAAAGACAAGATCACATACCGTATAACTGTGTTAATTAGTGAACCACAAATTATGTGACAAATGGCCACTCACACTTTCACAGTTGTATAAAAGCCTTGAATACAAATTCCTTCTTGGCGATCAGCTGGATACTTCCATCATGTTATTCCGTAGGTATATGGACTTGGGAGGAAATGGAAATAAAACAAAGTTAGACTATCCAGAGTATAAAAAGGAACATTTAATAACCTAAACAAAAGATTTTTTGTTTATGCTGTTATTACTGAAACACCACACAAGTCCCTGAGGAAGTCCTGCTATTGGAAGAAACGCATAGGACGCCCAGTAGTGGCCTAAATTGTTTTTAACTTGAATGTAAGTTATTAAATTTTCTGGATAGTCTATTTCAACTTTGTTTTATTTCCATTTCCTCCTGAGTCAATATACCTATGGAATAACATGATGGAAGTATCCAGCTGACCTCTAAGAAGGAATTCTTATTCAAGGCTTTTATACAACTGTGAAAGTGTGAGTGGCCATTTGTCACATAATTTGTGGTTCACTAATTAACACAGTTATACGCTATGTGATCTTGTCTTTCTCCAGTTAGCAGATTATCCCCTATTTTTTTGTATATGTTGTATTGAAGACAAGAGGAAGTCTTTGGGGAACCTATGGATACTTTACCCTTATAAGGAAAGTTCCTCTCTGCTAATATTTGTTAAGCACTTTTTCACTTTGGTTTGTGCACACTTATTGTTTGTTTTGTGCATTATATTGAAATAAGATAATTGTATTGGAGAGATAAGCCTGCATGGTCTGTCCTCGTATAATTAGTGAAAATGTCAAATTTCAATACCACATCTAGTGTAAGATAGCTTTTATTTTCTTTGTTTTCCTTTGATGGCTCATCTGTATGGAATATAATATTGCAACCATAATCATACAATATTCTCTGTTGATGAATGTCAGATTTCTACTATATAGATGAATTGATGAGGAGTTGATAATATGAGAATGGTAAGGGTAAGTGAGGCATTAAGTTTCAATCAGTGCCTAACTTTTTATATAGGATGTTGCTACAATAATAAACCTGATAGCTGTAAACTGCTTTAAAATGTCTACCTGACTGATTTGTGAGGATTATTTTCATTATATTTTAATTTGATTTATTTATTTTACCTTTCAGGCAAGAGTTTTGTATGACTTTGATGCAGAACCTGGAAATAATGAATTAACCGTTAAAGAAGGGGAGATCATTACAATAACCAACAAGGTGAGTTCTGTCATCTTCATTTTTGCATGTAATGGGCATAGAGGATACTGTGAGAGGGACAACAAAGTAACCTTTCCTTGTTGTTGAATTTGTTTGCCCTCATGTCTATGGGCTACTTTAGACCATTCTTAACAGCTTGTAACTCTCTCTAATGAGCAAAAGCATCAGCTGTACTCCCATATTGTCATGTCCCGACTTATTCTGCGGTCTTGAAGCCAGTCAGAGGAAAATATTTTGCTCCAGCTTCAGACCACCACCAGTCATGCCTATTTCTGCTGCCAAAAAGGTAGAAAATACAAACTGGATACAATCTATGAAAATTGATGCAATCTGTAAAAGCAATGGCACTGGTTTATTTATAATTACAAGACCCCTTTTTAAGTCTGCAATGCATACATAGTTGTCAACAAACTAGGTTTCTTTATTACTTTTACTATGATGCAGGAAATGTCTTAGTGTACAATGTGAGTTATAACCACTCCTGTTTTCAATAACCCCTTTACGCTGCTACACAGACATACCACTCAATTGTGTATACACAATTGTAACTTTTGCAAATAACATTTGTTTGTTAATTTGCAATAGCTGGACCAGGACAGCAGTGCCAGCACAACCATTCTAGCGGCAACTCTGATGAGCCTCATGAAATTTTGCAATGTGTGGGGAGATAACAGAAAATGAAGACTCCCCACAAACAATCTACACCTCCAACCCAGCCTGTCAATCATAGTCACTGCCACTCTGTCACACTCACCCTATCACATTCATAATTCCACACTCACCTCACACACAGTCACACTGTCACACTCATCCCCTCATCTTTATCATGCCTTTCTACACACATAGTTACCCTCATACATAGACACCCCCCCAGAACCAAGTATACACTCACAGATGCAAAGGGCTGCTAACTGCCAGACTGCAACACTCTCAGGCATGTATACATTACATCACATGCACTGTCATTGTATGTCTGTATTTGTCAATGTGCTTGTGTGTCTCTGTGCATCAGTGTGTTTCTGTTTGTGTTGGAATTTTTCAAAGTGTATGCGTGTACCAGTGTGTGCATTTGTGTCTGTGTCTGTCCGAAGAGGCAACATGACTGTCATGTGAGGGTGATATGATATGGGTAATGTCATGGTAGCATATGCATTATATACTGATCAGCCACAACCACAGTCATTAAAACCACTGACAGGTGAAGTGAATAACATTAATTATTGTGGTGGAACCAGCCTCGCCACTGGGCATTGGAGAAGACTGATTGCCAGCCTCCTGCCATGTGACTATGGCCCCTGGGATGTATTGCCTGCTCTCCTGTACTGCCGAGGTTTGCTACCAACTAGGTGGATTTGGCTATGGAGCTTGTCTAGTGCCCTCTGTTGGTAGCAACAGCAATATGCACTACTTGAATAGCAAGACTGGTTCATTTGCATATTTGGGTAGATTTGCATATTGCTAATTCTGCAGGCACGTGAGATATTTTTCTGTTAATTATTGTCTCCCCCACCTGTTTAAAAATATGCCATTGTGTTATAATAAGTCACTGTATGTTGCCTGCTATCATTTGACTGTTTGTAATTTTATTTAGTTTTCACAGCAATGTTAATGTAATGACCATATGGGCTAGTCCCAAGGAAAATAAAGATTTAGACAGTTCTACTTCACCCTCAATTTGGAGTCCTGTCTCTTATTGGGGGAATCTTTTACAAGGGATTGCTATGCTCTGCATATTCCCTTGCTATAATCACTTCTAAGCTCTTTTAAGAGCTTGTTCCTGCTTTGCTCTGAAGGAAGAGAGGTGTGGCCTGCGGTGGTTGTGGTGTTGGCTAGAGTGCTTGGAATCCTCAAGCAGCGCTAGGAGCATCCAACAACGGAGGTACCCAGTCGGGGTGGCAGGTGATCGGTTACATATATATTGTTACAATGGCCCCTATAAAGATGTAGAATATATTAGATAGCAAGTGTACAGTCAGTTCTTTAATTTTATGTTTTGGAAGCAGGAAACATTGGCAAGTGAGAAGATCTGAGTGATTTTGACATTGGCCAAATAGTGCTGGCTAGATGACTGGGACAGAGCATCTCCAAAACTGCAAGACTTGTGGGGTGCTCATGGTATGCAGTGGTTAGTACCTATCAAAAGTGGTGCAAGGAAGGACCGCCGGTGAACAAACGTCAGGGTCATGGGCATTCAAGGGTCATTGATGTGGGGAGCTAAGGCCATCCCTCCTGGTCCAGTCACACAAAAGAGCTACTGAAGCTAAAATTGCTGGAAAAAAACGGAATGGTCATGATAAAGGTGTCAGCACACACAGTGCATTGCATTTTGCTGCGTATGGGGCGGCATAGCCGCAGACCAGTCAGAGTGCCCATGATAACACAGTGTCCCCTGCCGAAAGCACCTTTAAATGGGGACCATGAAGCAGTGGTAGAAGGTTGCCTGGTCTGATGAATCAAGTTTTCTTTTAGATTAGTTAGATTGTGTGTGTATGTGTGTTTTTATTTGGGGAAGAGATGTTAACACAACTAACTATGGTAAGAAGGCTAGATATGCTCTAGGTAATATTTTTCCTAGGGGTCCTGGAATTCATGTTTATGTTGCAGACTATGTATACCCCTTCATGGCAATGGTGTTCCCTGAATAAAATTGCTTTGTATGTAGGTCCTTGCATTACGATCCAATAAGACTGCTTTGCATGTGAAACCAGTGAGTGCCTGAAGCTTCTTTTTAGACATATCCCTGATGGCAGTAACCTCTTTCAGCATGATAATGCACCCACACTTGTGTGTGCATATGGGATACAGAGTGCGTATGTCAGAAATGTAGTGTGTGTGTAGGTGGTGCAGTGTGTGTCTATAGAGTATCTAGTATGTGTAAGTTGTGCAGTGTGTGCAAATGGTAGGGTGTGCATATAATGGATGTAGTGTCTATAGATAATCTAGTGTGTAGGGGTACAATATGTGTGTGTGTGTAGATTTGCAGAGGGTTCACTGTGTGTGAAGTATGTGATGTGTGTGAGGGCTGCATTGTTTGTGTGAGGTACACTGTGTCTATGGTACAGTGCATGTGTGAGAGGTTCAATGTGTGTGTGGTGGAGCAGATGGGAGCAAAGCAAAAAATATTTTTTTTTTAATAAAAAAGGAAATGTTATATTGTACCTTTGGCCCAGGAGGGGGCATTGTAAACACTGGTGGTTTGGTGGTGATATTGAGCTAACACTAACCTGCAGTTTTTAGAGCTAAAGTTCACTCTCGCAATTCCTACATGGTGCTATGTTGGAGCGTTGCCATGATAACACTCTGGGTTTGCGAAAAGAATGTTCCTGGCAGAGCTGCAGGGTAGAGCCACTGGGTCTTTCTTACCTCTGCCTGAATTTAGCAAGGTCGGCAGTTGGATAGTGCCGGCCCTTCATGGTCTGGCAGGGGACCTCTTCTAATTTCCCCTGTTGGTCTCTGCCCATCACGATGACCAGTTATGGCTCTGCTTTTGAGAAACAGCCCAGAACAGAAAAGAGGGCTGCAGCTTTGGACAGATTTTCACCAGGAAGAGGCTACACTAGAAATAGTGGGGGAGGGGATTTGTAAATGTATAAATAAATATTCCATCATATATGAATTCATTTAAAAACAT